>NW_024040223.1:0-32000 GCF_014851395.1 Micropterus salmoides
AAGATTTTTAATTTACAGTAATACAGAGGAAATGTTTGGTGTGGAACCATCATTTCTCATTATGTTTGAAACTCAATGGAAAGGAAGCATCTACACACTTAAATCTTTACAAAAATCTTTTTATTAGCAAGCTTTCGGTGATAGACCCTCAAGGCAAGAACAGGCAGCAAGTAAATGCAGCAGTACAAAAGGTTAAAAGAACAACCTTTAATGCAGAACACCTGTGTCACTCAGTTGAAACTGTGTGGCTAAACATCAAGGAAACTGTGGTCCTGGGTATGATGACTACAAGTGTCTATAGGCTATGCTATAGACACTGTACCATTAACTTGTAATTCATCTTACCCAGGACTACAATCCCTAACGGGAGAGTTTGAAAGTTGTAATTAATGCAGTATGCCTTGCTATTATCCATGTATTTTGATGTTATATTGGTTGTCCGCTATTCTGTTCTTTTCTAATGTTATTCAGTTGTTATCTTTGTTGGGGTTATTTTTTTTTTTATCACTGTAGCCAGGATCACAGGACACTATTGGAGAGGATGGCTTTTTCGACCTCCTCTCTCGTTTCCAGGGCAACAGAATGGACGACCAAAGGTGCACCCTAATGGATGGCCAGAGCCAACCCCCTGCTCATTCCTCTCCCTCCTCCACCCCACCTATAGCTGAAACGAAATGTGAGTCAGCCCCTTGTGTTTTCATCTGTGTTCACACCATATTTAATAGTACAATTTTCTGACTCATCTTTCAAGGGGAAAGAAGAAGTGGAAACGAGTAAAAGAAATTTGTTCTTTGGTAAAGATCTTGGTTTATTTTATTTACAAGTCTGCTGTGTAATACCACCTCTGCCTCATATGGTGTGAATGCAGCATGTCCCCAAATGTGTCCTTTTATATATTAAAAGGACCAGTGTGTAAAATTGTCAGAAATGAATGTAATATTCACAAGTATTCAATATTTATTCAATAGTTTTCATTAGTGTATAATTGTCCTAAAATAAGTATTATTGTGTTTGTTACATTGGAATGAGGCCTTTATATCTATAGAGGAAACGGGTCTTCTTCTATGGAGTAGCCCAGAACAAACAAACCAAACACTAACACTCTAGAGAGGGCCTTTAGTGTTTTTGCGAGTTTAGCAGCTTACATTTGAGAATGTAGCAATCTGCAACGACTAGATGCCACTGTATCCTACACACTGGCCCTATATTGTGTGATTAATCCTTTTGTGTTGTTTGTGTCAAAGGCATTAAAGTGATACGCTACCCAAAATCTGTGATTTGAGTGTCAAGCACTCAAACGCCTCTAGCCTTGAACATTACCTGTAAAAGGTTGGAGTTTAATCCTTCACTGAGCAAAGCAGCTTTTATGGACCTTAATACTTTTTGTCTATCCTTGTTATGGTCACAAATCCAAGCTCACAGTATGATGGCTGTGATAATGCATGAGGACAAAACTACATACTTTATAGCCAACTGCCAAGTCTCTTTGAAGTGTTTGATGCTCAAATACATTTTGTGTGTTGCTTTAAATGTCATAGAATAAGTAACCAGGGATCTCCTCTTCCTCAAACTCTTATGCTCCTCCCCCAGTATTTGCCTTCTACAAAATCATAATGAAATGGCTATAGGAGTAAAAGGAACAACTCACTGTTACCAGCACACGTATTCTAAACCACCCTTCATTTGTTACAATCTCTGTTTCTAGCTATTTTGGAGTGCGAAACACCATTGCAGGATCCTGGTCATTTCCTGGAGCTGCTGGCCAGCTCCCAGGCCCGTCGTCTGGACGACCAACGAGTCAGCCTGAACCATTTTCCTGGCTTACGTCTCAACACCTCCAACCTGCCTCGTACACCCTCCACCTCCAGCAAAGATCAAGTCCACCCACAAGGTGACAAAATGCTGCTTAATCTGTCATCTCCCTCAGCATCACTCGGTAGTACTACTCGCATCATGACCTATGCTAATTTCTCCTCCCAGCCCCCACCTCCAGTATAGATACCTCTCACATACCCTCCCTGTACAGTCACCTCGAGGTAAACGCTGAGCAGCCTGAGGGGGATGATGTCTTCTTCGACATGCTAGTGAAGTGCCAGGTAAGAAATATAAATCCAGTATATTGCTGCTGCCCAGGCATAACGGGTGTTCCACATTAGATAGAAATTCTACTAATACTTTATTTTACTGGTGGTCTAGTTTGTGAATAACTTCTTAATAAATGTCAAGAGGTCCCTGGAAATAACTACATAGTTTGTTACTAATTATGGGCGGAAACACAACGTTCATTTAAAGAGCTGATCCATTAAAAGCCAACCTAATTCTCCAGCTATGTTTAATTGCATGGATGTGCACCAAGTTAACAAGTCTCTATTTTCATTATAATAACTGGTACCACATTGCATGGTTCTTTCCAAGAAACTTCTTGGAAATTTAATAAAATTATGGACCTCCAAAAAAAAAATAAAAATCTTGGCCTACATCCTTTTCAGTCAGTCATAATTACTGTTTGAGTGTTCAATCCACTTATTGTAATTATTTTTCTGTTTACATAGTGGGAAGGTGTAAAGAAAGTTCTTGCAGGGTTCAGTTTGTAAATTTTAGAGGCACGGGAATGAACTATCTTGGTACACTATTTTGTGACCTGAGCCCCACTCAGTTTTTCTCTTTGTGTTTTGAATCAGTCCTGAGTGGCTACAAGGAGATCACACACACACACACACACACACACACACACACACACACACACACACACAGGAAAATAACACTTAAGACGCCTAATTTGTCACTGGTATATTATGACAAAACAGTTGGGCAGTTCCTGATAAGTAAGGCCTGTGCAGAATCCGTGATCACAGTGTAGCTCAGTGTAATACATGACTTGCTGCAGTGTCACATTGACACAGGTGGTGATAATCTCATGAGATTAAGCGGTTTACAGGTACAGAGCCAGGTGCTCAATGCATTATGGGAAACAGTTGGCTTTAGCTAAGTGCTCATTTGCTCTGAGGTTTGATCAACAAGATTTTGTTTCACCTTAATTCTAGTTTTTTTTTGTGCATTTTGATTTACTAACTTTCTTGGCTTAAATTAAACCTATGGAGATTTATTCAAAAACGTGTTTTGATTACAACCAAATCATTACAATGATTTTCTTCTAGATATCTCTAATACAAAGTGTGAAACATCTAACAGACTTTACATTTAATAAGAGCTTTTCTAATACTGGCAGTGATGCATGGTCACTCGAACCAAACAGTTGACTCTTATAAAGAACAATTTACTAATAACTGTCACTGTTTAGGGCTCTCGACTGAACGACCAGAGGTGTGCTGCTCCACCCTCTAAAACTAAGGGACCAACTGTTCCAGATGAGGATTTCTTCAGTCTCATCCTGCGTTCCCAGTCTAACAGGATGGAGGAGCAGCGAGTCCTGCCACCCCCTGGCATCACCCAATCCAAACCAGGCTGACCCCATGAGTGATTGTTTTTTTTTTTTATTGTCTCAGGATAACAGATGAAGTAACAAAGCTGTTTTGTTGTAACCCACAATACTCATGAGCTCTGCCTTTTTGGATTGTCCTGACAACGTTCCTGTGAGACTGCCAAGAATACAAGGGACACTATAAAGAATAAGGGTCTCAAAAAATACAGAACTGTTCATTATGACTGTAAATCATGGGAAATTTTTTCGCCGACTTGTTTTTTTTTTTTTAGATGCCTACTCTGGAGGCTTGCATCAAGCCACTCATTCAAACTGTGGGTTGTGGGGTTTGTGTTTGGACTAAAAAGTACTGTATTCTTAAAACTTTAGCCAAACTGAAGGGATTGATGATGGACCTTCTATGAACCCATCTCAGAGGTTCTGAAATTAAGCAAATTGGATCATTGCACGGCCTGTTCTGCCAATCTGTGAATACATTAAGTCTATCAGAGTGGTACATCTTGGTTTGAATTGATCTCAGACCTCTTCAACTTGGAGGTCAATTAACAAATCTTCTCTGGGGAAATGAGTTCCACATCCACCACTACTGCTGCACTAGTGGCTAATGGAGCCATTTTTAGAATCTGTTTCCCTATATTGCTTTTGAAGACTTCACTGATCGTTTTTACATTGTTAAAGGTTGTATGTATGGAGTTATTATTGCCATGAACTGAACTGGGATTTTTTTCCCCCCATTTTAACAAGATTTTACAGGGGCTTAACTAGTGTGAGGAGTGGGGGTTGGGAGAAGTTATTGTAGCTTTTATATTGATATTCTCCTGACAATGGAGAAATAAAATCTCATGAATTTACATTAGAGCTTATTTATTTAACCTTGATTCATTGTCTTCAGTGTACAACATGGGGGTCCTTCCAAGTGACATGCATACTGAAAAACATCAGTGCATCATATTGAGACCAGACTTTACAATGTTTTAGTACCTTCATTTCTAACCTTAAAGGAGCAATGTATAAGAATTGAAACAACACTCCCCTATCAAATTTATACTCTAAACATACAGGGGGCAGCATATTACATATCAAAAACAGTCCTGAATGGGCACCAGAGTCAGGCTAATCAGCCTACCTGTGAACCGGGACTGAACACAGCCTCTGAAACGAGGCCAGACGGTGAATACAGGACCGACGGGGTTACAACAGCTCCAACCAGGGCTCTGACGAAGGCATGGCGGGTTCAGGTGGGCACAGGAGGCATCAAGCGGTAGGGGAGCGAAAGGGCGGTCGGGCATTGGGTAGGTGGCAATAGTGTGTAGAGCCAGAATAGTGTGTGTGTGTGTGTGTGTGTGGAGCTGAAACAGTGGAAAGACTAACAACAGTTTTGGTGAGTTTGTGCAGTTTGAATGAAGTGTTTTAAGACGAGTTGACAAAGCAATTTGTTCGGTGAAAGAGAGAAACCTGATTTCAGAAAGTGTACGGTTGTGTTATTCAGACATGTTCTCTGGAAAAGTATAAACAGGTCTAAATGTCTCGTTATCGGATCTGCCTGACCTCATCTGGAGGTAGTCTGGCTCTCATTGTGTTCGGAGGTGTAAACACAATCCGTACAATTTGCAGACATCTATACACAGCATTACATTATAGATATGTTTTTAGCTAACATAAAACACAGCTAAAAGGCTGAAAGAGTTGTGCCTCAAATGTCTGAATATGTGTCTATTCTGTGCCAAAGCATTAAAAGATGCATTATTCAACAGAACTGCTTAAAAAATTAAAATGTGGGGGTGGCAATGGAGCAGTGGATTTGACACAGGCCTGGTATGGGAGACCTGGTTTCGATTACTACCATGACATCCACTAATGTGTCCCTGAGCAAGACACTTAACCCCTATGAGCTCCAGATGCGTGTGACCTCTGACATGTATAGCAATTGTAAGTCACTTTGAATAACAGCGTCAGCTAAATTATTAATTATTTGCCAGATTTACAAAAGGGGACCTATAATTAAGAATTTGTCGTCACAAAGTTCAATAACTCACAAAAGTACATGATTTTCTTTAAAACTAGAGTGGATTTGTTGCAACTCAAATTATTCAGGCACAGGGTTTGCTTTAGGACTGAGATCTGAGGAGGATAACAAGAATGCACTAAAAATACCCGGCGTAAACACAAAGGCAAGATTGGATCATTTAATCATCCAGATAATGTATCCGGATACAGATCACATTTTAATACCAGGTATAAATGGGGTGGTGTTTTATCACATTCTGCTGATGAAGTTTTTAAACTCTTAAATCTCTTCAATTCTTACACATTGTACCTTTTAACAAAAGGGAAAATTTCAGAAGTCAATCACCTGAGGCCTAATGTTAAAGAAAACCTCCCACTGAATTTAATCATATAAGGTGTATATTATTGTTAGGCTATAATACAGTATAGCCTTTCAAAATCTCCAAATAAAGGCCTGCTATGCCTCTGAAGTCTGCCTCCCTTGATGCTCCCTGCACCTGAAAGGAGAAAATGGCTCAGCTTAGATTCTATTGAGATGTTATGTGGAGTAACTGCATAAAATATTAAAAAGTGCTTTGGCGCACTGCACTTGCATCCTCAGTATAATTAGTGCTAATAAGGGGCACCCAAAATAGTTTGTTACAACACAAAAAGCAAATGTTGCAATATTCAAATTAATTTTTAGTGGAACCAGCTGCACATTACCTACCAGGCAAAGCAGCTGTTGTGCTCGTCGAGTCTGTACAACCCAGAGTTTGGCAGATCTTTACACAATGATAAGAACTTTTGCAGCTCTGAGGTTGGGGTTCCACTCTGCTGCTGCTGCTGCTTAATGATACAGAAAGTGATGGTTAGAACAACTGCAAATGAAACATTGCGATACTCCAGTGGTGAAAAGTTACAAAATACATTTACTTGAGTACTTTACTGGAGTATTTCCATTTTCAGCTACTTTATACTTCTTCTGCTCCACTACAACTCGGAGGCAAATAATGTGTGTTTTACTCCACTACATCTGATAACTTTAGTTACATTACAGATTCAGATTAATAATACAAAATACAATCAACAAATGTATTATTATAGGTTTACTGATCCCCGAGGGTGAAATTCACAAGTTACCCAGCAGTGTCTAAAGTAATTAAAATAATCCCCACCATTACTAGTTACAACATAATGTTGTACACATGAATACATTGTACTTTAAGTAAAGTTTGATGCTATACTTGTGTACTTAAAATTGTGACTGTAGGACTTTTACTTGTAAGAGAGTATGTCTGCACTGGTATTGCTACTTAAGTATAAGATCTAATATTTCTTCTACCATTACTTTTCTCTGAATAACCAGCACACAAATCATCCTACACAACTGGGAAGGGAAAATAATAAAAAGGAACAAATATCTAAAACAAGAGTAAACGTCACCTTGATGGTGTCATAGGTGTCGGTGATGATTGTGATAAAAAGGCTGAGGATCATGTAGATGAACAGCGAGACAAAGGAGTACAGGTACACTCTGCTGAAAATCCACACTAGGCTGCTCTTCTGTGCCATGTTCTTAAAGGTGGTAAACATGTCGTCTCCGTTGATCAGGGAGAACAGGCACTCTGACACTGTGTTCAAGGACCGAAACTAAAACACAAGCAACGGGTATTATTTTTATCTGTCCTTCATGATCAACAACTGAAATTGGGAGAACCTGATTAGAATTATAAATACTTTCTGGTTTGGCTTTTGTGAAAATCCACTTTTCTTTGTATTTTGTAAACACTCCTTACCTTCTCGTGATACGGGCCAAGGACGATCCAGCCGCACAAACAGTAACTCAGGTAGATGATTCCAGCACAGCAGATGAAACGGATAACATTTGGGAAAGCTGCCCTGAGTGTCAGGATGAGAATCTGAAAATAGCCATACAATATTGTAAAATATACAACTACATAAAAAAAAGTTTAGTGGCATTCCCTTTGCAGAGCCAGTTTTCAGAAATATGAACAGATAGGTAAGAGTGTAACATAATGAGTGCTATTGTTGTAATTGTATTACAACAGTGGTAATTCTTTTTACTACATGTGGCACTTATAGAAACTAATGAACATGGACTGCATCTTACATTATACTTTCTGAAATAGCCCAGGTAGCGGATGACCCCAATCCAGACAAACATGGTGCCTGTCCCAAGGAAGATGCTGCAGACGTTATAACTTGTGAGTACCTAAAAGAAACAGACGTTTACAAAAGTGTCTAATGGACTGAAGGAATGCCTCTAAGTACATGCTAGCTAGCACAGCTAGTATTGATAGAATGTAATATTGAAAAAGACATTGCAATTAACATGGATCAACCTCTATACTGTAATAGCAAATCCCCATTACCTTAGTCTGGATCTCTATCTTGAGAATGGAGCCAACGATGGTCAGTATGTCATTAACAATGATGAGGATATACCAACCATTCACAAACTCAAACTTGTCTGACCAGGGGACTTCTTTACTGCAGTGGTTCCTGCAGTAGAGTGTGTAATCCTATTTACAACAGGGAAATGCAGGTAAGTTGTACTGTTGTTAACTTTCTTTTAACATATCAAATAGAGATACAGGGATGCACTGACTACAGAAGTCCATGTAAGCAATCCACACAACAGGCAAAGGGAAACCAACAAGTCAGCACCAACAAGAATTAAGCGGCAGTCCCAGGAATAAGCACAATCCCAATAATGGGCAGTATATTACATCACTTCCACGTAAGTCACGACTCAAGCAGTAACTTTACATTAGTAGAGTATCTGAGAATTACAGAGTCAAAATAAAGAAGTACTGACAAGATATCTACCCTCGCGTAGCTGCTGTTGTACTGGGGCAGAACAATTAATCCAAGTTTTATTGAAAAAGGGCAATATTTGATGATGTGTGTAAAAATACCATTCAAAATATGGTAGCACTGCAGAGATGACTCAGACTACACATAATTTTCAATGAAAATCAGAATGGTGATTCATTATTCCCTCTAATGTCCCAAATGATTTCGCAATATCAGTCAAAATAATCACAATCAATAAAACAGTACTATGTTGTACCCATAATTAATAAACACTTTTAATTAATGGACAGATAAAACAAATAAGTAGACAAACTGACTGAGCAGGTTAAATGTTTTGCCCCAGACTGATGCTGTGACTTTCATCCTTCTGATTTTAAGGGCAGTGGAAAATGTTTCTGGCATTGACTTACCTCCATTTTATGAATACAGTATGAACAGATACTGTATCAAACAATCATACATTTTATTCTTTTCGTCTGAGCAAATAAAGTACTACTTGGGATAACAAAAATAATTGCTGTCTTTTATGGTCACTTCAGTTTGCTTACAAATTGCAGCCGAATCCCATTGATCACTGAGCGTGTGCAGAGGGTGAGGGAGGTGATGCAGATTATAATGATGAAGCAGTCAAAGAGCACAGTCAGGTGTATGTTTCTAGCAGCTGAGGGAACAGAGAAATTAAAATGTTTTATCTGAAAAGGATGATCGTCTTCAAACAGATTTTCTGTGCAGCAAAGTCTGAAGCTTAGAGAGCAGTCTTAATGAATCCCAGGAATCCTGAACACAAGCTTAAAGCAATACAGATTATTCCTTTGTACATACTAAATTAAAAAAAAAACTTACACGCTCCAGTTACTTTCCAGTCTCTGCATTCATTGATGTCAACATCATTTTCCAGGTCAACCTTTATCCTGCCACTGTGAGCATGGTTATTAAAAGTGATCTGTTAACCAGACAGCCATGTTTAAGGGAGAGAACATTTTTTACTTCATCCTTACAGCCAAACCAAATAGCTGACTATTCAATTCTGAAGCCCTAAAGATAACATTTAACTATGTAAATAGCTAGCAATGAGTGCAAACAGCCTTCATTTTAAACTGCTCAAATTTGTGTCCTCATCGTAACTTCATTAAATAAACACAGGACTGACCCTGACTCTTTTCATTTTAACTTCTATCTGTGCTGAAGTGATCAGATGTCATATCACTGCTTTTCAAAGACAAAATTTGATTGATCCGCTATAGTTTACTGAGCCATGAGGACAAGTCATGAAACATACAATAACAGCAAAGTTGTAGCAGTCTGGCAGCTCTCGATGTCTCATGGTCTGTAAGTTTATGGCCTTGAGAACAAATGTGATCTTGACAGACAACATCCTGGAAGACAGAACAGGTACATTAACTTAGTTTTTTTTTTAAATCATACATCCCAGAGAGGAAAAGGATTTTGTGTTAAGAAAAATATAGTTACATACAGACCTTTTGAAATGCAATTTAAAATGTGCGTTCCGCAATGATGAGCGATACATCGGATAAACTTTGAGGCACTCTGTTAGATGCAAGCCACAACAAAAAGAAATTTGAAATGTTTTGCAAATAAAACTCATTAAATCTGGTTATGTATTCTGTTTATCCTTTAACTCAATCAAACAATCATGCATACATACCAGTTTCCACTTGCGCATCTATTTCAAAGGTGTCATTTCCGGGGAAGATGGTACTGTTTCTGTAGAACTCCTGACATAGTAAGAGTGGGATGTAGATAGTGCCGTTTTTCCCATATTCATGATTGCCTACTGTGATGTTGTGCAGAACTCCATACTAGAAATGAACAATTGAAATAGATAAGATAAAGTCAGGTGAAAAAGTAGCTGCAGTAGTTTAGGTTGTTTGGGTGAACTGCCATTGTACAGTAGATTCATGCAGTTAATTTATACAAATTCAAACAGCATGAGCAAAGTCCAATCAATCTGTCACATGATCAAAATAAACTGACACACCAACAAATTTGAGCTTATAAAAATACCCCTTCCAGCTGCTCTTTGTAAAACGGAGGAAATAAAAAAAAAAAATGTGGCAGTTACCTGTTCAATGATGTAGTCGATGTGATCATAAACATCAGCCTGTCTGTAAACAGCATACATATCCATGTCTCCATCAGCATAATCTTTCAAGAAGAGGTGCTTGAATGTCATCAGATTTTCCTCCTTGAAAGTGACAACCATCTGGTTGCTCAGGCCAAAAGACACTAACTGAGATTGTGAAAAAAAGACACTTGTTATCAGGATGATGATATAACACAATTAACATATTGGTCATGTTTGAGATTACCTGGATAGTAATAATGGCAATTTTGATGATCTGGATTATGAGTTTCCATGGTTTTCGGCCACGAGCGTGGTACTTCTCACATGGGTTCATGAAGTAATATTTGATCTTCCTTCTGAGACATTCCACGTTGTTGAGATCCTCCACACACTGATGTTGGTGGTTGGCCAAGGGAGGGGGGACACTGGACTCGTCCATATCTACAATAAACTAAATATTGGTGACTTACGTGCAATAAATTGACATTATATAAAAATTGGCATTATAACATTACTCAGATCAATGAAATGTGACAATTAAATATAAAATGATTGATAACATAAACATTTACATGTTTGTACTTAGGGCTGGACGATACAGCCAAAAATGTTATCACGATAAAAAAAAAAATTTTCCTAGATAATTGTCACGTTAAGTATCAAATCGTTATTTCTTTTGAGTTTAAAGGATGATTTTTTTCTCCTGAGTGAAAGTTGAAGAAACCTGATGGTTAACTGTGGTTTAAACTCTTCTTTATGGTCAGAACAAACACTTGATGCCAAAGAGTGGATCACTTCACAAAACTGAGGTAGAACATTCAAAACAATTATGATAAACTCTTGAGAAAAAATTAACTAAAAGTGAATAAAATCAAACCTTTATTGAATATTTATTGAACATTTGTTTTGTTTTATCGCGATAATTATCGTTATTGTTTTATTGTCCTGCCATATTTGTACTTCATAAAAAAAGTGTAGGCTGGCTTGAGCATGGAGGGATTTTAGTTAACATGTATTACTTTTGGATTTCATTTTATTGAATGTGCATAAAGGAAACAAAAATTAGGTAGAACAGAAACACTTCTTAAGATTACGAAATCCAATACACTTGCCTTTCAAATTCAAAAAGTTGAATGCAAACATAACTGTACAGAACTGAAATATCATATGGTTTATTGCAGGGCTTCTGTACTTTATTGCATTAGATTGTACAGGTGTATCTGAAAGTGAAATCCCTTAGGCATAGCTCTAACTTGTCTTTACCCAAATTGACTAAGCAGCAATTGTCTTTGAAGAAGAAGGAATTGTAGTCAGGTGTACCTGAGCATTGTTGAATAATACACAGCAGATCACATTGTGAAACCTGATCAACTTCTACCTTTGCGGCAAACTATGAAATATTCATTAATTGTCGTGTGAGAGTTAAAATGACGTCCTGTCGATCCAGGCCAACAGTGAACAGGAATTAAATGAAACATAAAATTAGCCAGTGGCCTACTTACCACTGTCCCGCACCAGGTTAATTACCGTTTGGTTGCATCCACCAGTGGTCTGTGGTTGTGTTCAGATGTCTCTCAATTAAAACTCATAACGTACTCAAATTGCTGTTGTTTTTTAATTGTGAATGTCATGACTTAAGTAAATAAACTCGACTTCTGGAGAATGTGTTGTCTTGTGATGTGTTGTCCATAGGTGTTTTCTTGGTGTGAGCGAAGTCCTCAAGCTGTGTGGCTCAGGTAACGTTTTACAACCACAGTTTACGACTTGACGTCATTCCACTGCTGGGACATGATTGGCTCTTGGATCTGTCAGTCAATGTTTTTTTTGCTGTAACCCCTGGAAACCAAACAGTCCCACTGATGAGCGGGCGAGCTGAAATTGTGGAAAGGATTTCAAGCAAACTGCTACGGTTTAACTACAGGTAAACTTTATTTATTCGTTTATAAACTATAGTTGTGTAGTAGCCGCATCTCTAGTGCGATTATCGTTAACTGCGAATAGCAGCGCCTTCGACGAAACTTGACTTGTAATAAACAAACTGTATTCCTAGAGCTCTTTAACCACATCTGTTTACATTACGTTAACGTTACCTCTTCTAGTTAACTTAGCTAGCCAGTAAATTCTGCTAAATTAACAATAGCTTAGGCTGCTTTACGCTAACGTCTTGTCGTACAAGTACGGATGTAACGTTAATGTGTCTGTAACTTAACGTTATATATTGTATATTGCATTATGATAATGTGGCGTTATTAGTTATGACCAACATAATTCGAAGTCGTGGAAAGTAACGAGGTTAAGTACAAGTATTGCAAGTATTAAGTTCATGTATTCCAGCAGAAAATATATTACATCTATTGTTTCTTTTTATAAGTTAAAGATTTAATGTATATGTTTTAAAACATGATGCACGGACGAATCAATTTACCCAATAGGAACGTTAACGTTATATAAGTAAGTGAAAAGTAGCTGCACCTTGAGCAAATATAATATGATATTGCTGCTCACACTTTAATGCATCAGTTTCAATAACTAATGTAACATAATACTCTGAATGGGGCCATACTTTTGCTTTTGATACTTTAGGTAAATAAGTTTATTTGTATAGGACCAACAACAACAAGGTTCTTCCAAGTGCTTTACATACAGTAAGACATTTAAATAAATTAAGAAAATATTTAATATATATAATGGAACAGTAGGCAATATAAAAAAAGACAATACTCTAAAATAGCATAAAATACTATAAACAAAATAATAAAAAATACTTATATTTAAGTACTTTAGGCAATTGTATTTTAAATTACATTTTCATCGCTGGATTTAATTGTGATATTGTTCGTTTTATCGTAATCTTCCTTCCCCATTTTATATCATTAGTTGTAACCTTCGCAATAATAAACTGAAATACACCATAAAAATGTAAGTCAGACTTGGCTGAATTTTCTATTTACAGATAAAGTATATATTTAGATAGCCTTCTTAAAGGGCAGTGCAAAAATTGCAAGGCAATTCTCTTATCCTCCACAAGATGTCGCCACGTGAATTGATAATGATTGATTAAAAATGTGCAGTTTGATGTTTTGCTAGGAGAAATGTTTTCAGAGAATTTATACATAAACCTTCTCTTTCTCATCAGTGAAGCCATCCTAAGTGCAACGATGCCACCTACAAGACAAAAAAGTGCAACAAGCAGTGCAGGCAGTAAGGGGAAAGGTAAAGGTGAGGGTGTGAAAACTAGTTAATGCATGTAAATACAATGCATGTTTGTCTAAGGAAGATCAAATGGAGAGTTAAAAAATGGTGACTGTTACTTCCCTTTCAGGCAAAAAGACTCAGTCACCTGCACACATGGAAAAGCCTGGTAAGAGAAAATTATTCACTGTTTTACTTTATTTACTATGATGAAACTATGATGTAGAAGAGACAATTAAAATATTTTCTTTTAGCTTAGTGCATTCACAGTCATGTCAACTTGAAATAAATAGGTAAACAATTTCAGAAAAAGTGGTGGGTTAACTGGCCTTTGGTTATACTCGGCATAGATGCTGCCTTAAAGTAAACAGTTTTTGTTGTAGGTGCCTGCAGGAATTGCAAATTTGAATAATCTTAAATTACATTATCTAGAGATCTAGTAAATCTTACAAGGCCTTTGGATACAGAAAACTAATTAGTTGTATAATTCTAATTTGAACCTTGTATTTGATTACCTTTTATTTATTTGACAGAGCAATGAATTAATGAAAGTTACAGGACTGTGAAAAAGCTTTGAAGCTGTTTTGAAGACAAAGGGTGGTCACACCAAATATTGATTTGATTTGGATTTCTCTTCTGTTCATTCACATTGCATTTTGTTACTTGAAAACTAAAATCTATTAACATGTCTATTATTTAAAGCATTCTTACTTTACAGCATTTTTTCCACACCTGCCTAAAACATTTGCACAGTACTGAATAAACCAATTATTCAGACTTGTCTTAGATAATGTAGGAGAACTGTCTTACTTTAATGTAAGGATGTAACAAGTATGACTGAAACTAAAAATCAGAGATGAGTTGGGCAAATGATATGCATTCTGTTTGTGACCAAGCTTTTGGTCACAAACAGTGGTGTTAAGAGTCCTGGCTGTTTTGTACATGTATTCATTGTATTCATTAATTTCACCAATTTTCATCTTATACAACCAACAGTAAAAGAACAAGGTTGTTAGATCTCCCAAATTAACACATCCAAATAGATTTATCCTAACCATGACCTAATCCTGATCGTAAACGTCACCTAAAACCAAGTCGTAACCTGTAATTAAATTTGTTAACCTTTTGGGGACCAACGTTTTGTTAGTCCACATCAAGTAACAATGCCTATATGGTGGCCCACTGACTTCATCACTCCTGAACAGGTTTCTCAAGGACCTTGATGATATAAGTGATAGATGATCATATCAGCTGATACAGGTCTATTGTTCAGGCTTAATTTCTTCACTATTAAGAGAAATGAAAACAAACAGCCATACTTACATTGTACTGTGTTATAGTATAAATATCTTACAATATACAGTCGCAGCCTACAAGTGCAGTTTAATTGCATTCTTTAGGGTTATGGAACATTGCACATCACACTCTCTTTGTCTCTCAAGCAAATATTTCCCATGAATACATTTAGTTGACACATAACTCTGTGAAATGAGGGGTGTGAGTTTCCACTACAATGATTTGGCGTGAGGCCTAAGTGGTGTGAGTGGGAAAGGTTGACACACCCAGCTGGGAAGTGGTTACTTAAGCTGTACTTTAGCATTCCAAGGGTCCCCTCAGCAACCTTGTGGAAAGACTTTGAAGAGAGAGACCGCAAGCAGGATGAAAACTATCATTATGCAGGGTCCTGTTTACTGTAGTGTGCCCTGGGCTGAGCCTGGCCTTAGATATGGAGGAGTCTCCATATATTGTTTATTAAGACAACTTTGCTGTGGTGCTGGCGCAGCACTGCGGTTTTATATAGTAACAATCCTGGTTAGATGACTGTAACTGAGCAGTTTATGTTTCACATTCATGCATTATTGATCTGCCTCTCATATGCCAGTATTGTGGAAAATAGAGCAGTAAGCAGTGGGACATTGCTTGTAGGCAATTTTACAAGGATTACATTTCATCCTGTGATTTTGTAGGGTGGTCCACCCTGCAAGTAGAGGCAGGTGAAGGATCAGAGGCATGGTTGTGCGTTTGATGAGAAAAGGCAGTGGTGACTTTAAAGCCTGCCCACTGTACAAATATCCAACGTGGATAAGTGAGGTTTAGATGCTTAGTTGTGGAATCTCTACATTGCCACTCATCACGCTTGTATCTCTGTTTTCAGCACTGTTTGCATCTAAATACAAATTACATTTCTGCTTTCTTCCCATATGTCTGTCAGTCCTGTCTCATTCTGGTGAAGATACGAAAACAAATTTTATATGCAGGACATAATCAGACATTAAACATTTATATTTTTATTCTAACAGTTTTACTATGACACTCCATTTTTAAAGGAATCTTGTTATGTAATATTGGTGCATATCATTTCAAGAAGATATTTTAAAGATGCACAGACAATGACAGCAATTTGTTGTGTACAGACTGCAGGATAGAACACATAGACATGAAAAACCTAGCTTATTATTAGTATTATAGTATATAACACCATCAGTATCAAATCTTCTGGCTTCTGACAAAGACACCTCAACTTATCGTTTCAGAATCATCCTAAAGATTGACTTTATGAGGCCATACTCGCTACAGTTTGCAGGAGAGGAGAAAGAGAATATGAACACACTGTGTTTCTGAATAAATTCACCAAAACAAAAAAAAGTATCTAAAGATCTCTAACAATGTTTTGAAATAGAAGTAGCTATAACTTTTTGGAAAGTCACCCAGCAATCAATTGATGCTATTATTGAGTGCTTGGCCCAAATATTCATAAAATCCAAGTCTCTGTTGATCGTGAACTCTTTCACCAAGGTCATCCTGAAGATATCTTCCCCATGGTCCTGACATCAGCCACCCAGGAGCACTTTGGTTGCCGCACAGACAAGGACGTCACAATAGAGAGCCCTTACAAGCTGCTGAAAAAAGACGACATCATACAGGACATTAAGACAAGAGCTGCAGTGTCCGATTTCAGGCCTGTGAAGCAGATTGTGCTGGTGAGGCTGATCCATTGTCATACAGATCGCTCAGACAATACCCCCAAGACACTGTGATGATATACAGACTCCCAGGTTACAAAAATGTGGGAACAGAGCAGTAACCAGTTTAACTTCATTTCCCATCTGTCTCTGATCTTGATGAAATATGTGGTAACCACCACTTTTACTTTATGCTGTCATGCCCATTCTACTTCAGTACATTACTCTGATGTGGGACCCATACAGACTGATCTGTTCTTTGGTGATGCGTGTGTGGTTGTCTGTCTTTTTCTGTGTTCCTAAATCCTACAGCATCAGTCTTCATGTCTGAAATCCACCTCACTCCGTTGCACACTATCTTGACCAAATTCTTCCTGTAGTTCCCTTGTGGTTGCCAGAATCCATTCAAATACACCACATTACTTTTTTTCTAAAGAAACGCTGTCATGAAAATAGCTGAATGTTGAAAATTCTTTTATCTGACAGGACTACCCAGAGGATGAGATCTTACTGGTTTTTGACAGGGACTTCACCTATGATCAGAGCTTCTACCTGGTTCTGACACCAGAAGCTAAGGACAGAATCCTCAACGTAAGCAGACAGTAGTTTTGGTTATGGTAACAAAATGCACTGCTTTTGCTCTTACTAATTTCATGTCCACTACTTGGTGTTTTTGTTATAAATATAAATAAATATTTCCTAGTCATGAGGATAAATACCTTAATCATTTAGCATGGGCATATTAGCACCAGTGCAGGGACAATATTTTATTTCACTTTTATTCTGGTTAACAATTTTTTAAGCCGGAATGTTATAATTTTATTTACTTTCCTTTTATATTATAGATGTGTACGCTGTTTTATCACTTACCGCTAACAGGAATCGCTGGTAACAGTGGTCATACATTTGGAGGGCCCATGGGGCTTTGGTAGCTCGAATATTTTTAATGGCTGATTAAAATAGTTTAAGACTTCTAGATCTATTTAACTATCTTGCTGTAACTTCAAAATGTGGAAAGTTCATAAAAAACCCTCACCTTCTACTTTAGTGTGTTTCCTGTTCTTTATACTGTATACTCTTGTAATTCTGTGTACTGCAGCCCCCAGAGCCTGAGACACCAGAGGTGTTTCAGAATGAAGTCAATAAAATCCCAGCACCAAGGCAATGGATATCTCTTGGTAGTGAGCAGGAAATAGAAGAAGAATCTATCAAAGAGACCAGAGAAAAGGTACTGCAGTATATAAAAAACACATTAAATATGCACAGTATATAAAAAACACATTAAATATGTCCTTCCATTTCACCTCTCTATTTTGTCCCGGTTTTGTCTTAAGTTGTTGTACAAGTTCACCAGAGTGCGGAGGAAGTTTGGATTACCAGTCTGTTTTTCCGACCGCAACGCTGCAGATGCCAAGGATGCCTACCTAGAGTGTGCTTCCTATCAAGACAGCAGATTCAGCATCAAGAAGATGCAGAGGGACTGCGGGGTTCAGTCTGTTCCCAGACTGCAGAGCAGCAGTGCTCAGACACAGTGGTATGGCAGCAAATCATTACACATAAAAGGGAATTGTTCTACGGGGGGGAAAGCACTCTGCCAGCATCTGCCAGTCTGGTGAAATAATTTTACCTGTTTCAATGCATTAAGAAAATAAGATTTTAACACAGAATGCAATATTAAATCCCTTTGTAAGACAATTATTTTTTTATATGCCTTATACTAGGTGAGACAGATTATATAGCTGTATATTAGTAGTAGTTTAGTATAGTTTCTCCACTGCAACAAATATATTGTATAATTATTTTCTGCCCACTTTGCAGGAAGTTTCAGAAGAATGTCTTTACCCAGTACGTGCCAAGAGAGTTAAGTGATGAAGAAAAAGAGAACAACCTCCAGTCTGAGAACCTGAAGAATTTTTGCAACTCAGTGACCCCCAGGTAAAATGAAATGTTCAAGTGATGTCATGTTCTGCTTTCTATACTGGATAGCAAGACTGATAGTCAACCCAGCCAACTCAATAGATTAGATTACTGTATCGGCCTCAGGGTACTCACACTCATCTATACCACTGTAGGAGCATCAAAATATTTAAAGGGAGTACTTTGATGATGCTTTCACCTTCCAACTGTACTATATTTTGTGCTGTCATAGTTGAATTCACAAACAAAAGTTTCAATAACACATTGTAATTGTACATATTCCCACACCCCCAATCTTCCTTGGTTCTCAGGTAAGAGATAATTAAACATCTGGAGTTTAGAAAATGTTGTACCGTAGCTATGGAGAAATACAATGGAGGGCAATGAAAAATTATGCACACTTAGATGAAAGTGTTTCCGCTTTACCTAAAAACATTTTTTGTTTTTTTTCTTTGCAGGGTTTTGCAAGTCCTTCAGCAAGAAGAGATCATGAATGTGTTCATTGATGACTGGAAAGCTCTGGGCACAGCAGCTGAAGACGGTGACTGGTCTGGGAAGGTTTCCGAAGGTTTGATACTTTATCAGGCCTTCACAGACCAGAAGTACACCAAGGACAAGAAAATCAGCAGCATTAATTGGCACCCTACCATCTACGGTAAAGTACAGAATTCATCAGAGAACAGATTTCTCCGCTGGGTTTGAACAGTGAAAAATTGCTCACACAATTTTGCATTAATGCATTGTATTGTATATTATAATATTAGTATATTCTTAGTGAAACAAAATGTTATTTGGATCAGATTAGTTTACTTAGTGTCATTTTAGAACATGTTCAGTAGATTATGGTTTTAAATGTCTATAATAGCGTTGGGTTGAAAAGTGCTGGCAAGGATAGTTTTGATGGACAATGCTGGCAATGATTATAACAAAAATAAATAACATCCATTCTCCCTGTTATTACACTGTCACTAACCAATATCAGAATTTCAAATCCTCATCTAAAAGCATTACTGTTCTTCAGTACTGCTTTGTAATGTTGCTTAGCTGTCATCCCCCATAAGGTACACTTCCAGCAAGACTGATAATAATATCAGTGCAAAAACATGTAATCAGTGCGAATATATGTTATTCAAAGAAGGGGTCAGAGATAAACCACAGATTTCTCAAACTCTGTAAACATATTTAACATCTGGTTTTTTTGTTAGTTAGTGTAGTTGATACAGAGTATGATGTGTTTTTGATGTGGTAGGTTTGATCGCTGTGGCTTTGGCAGAGAAGAAGAATGAGCAGTTGAACGAGTCCAAAACGTTTGTCGTCAGACCATCTCTCATTCTCTTCTATAGCTTCTCCAACCCCTCTAATCCACAGGTATGGAAAGTGTATAATAGGCACCCTCTGAGTCAATGTGGAAAGTGGACAAGTTGGAAAAGAAGAAAGACAGAATTTCTCTACCTTCTCACCTCACATCTGTTTGAGATACACTTTGATAAGAAACGGCTGGAAGGATTTGCTTTGTGCTGTTATTCAAGACCATTATTTGCTTCAGCAAAATTTGATAGGCTCTATTGATTTGACCCAGGCTTTCAATCAATAAAATTGAGCTGCTAAATCACTCAAAAGTAATATGAGTTCTGGATGATGTATGCCTTAACTGGTGCATGTGTCATGTTTGGTTTCACTGTCTGCTGGAACAGGGATCAAAGTGGTAAAGGGTAATGTGTAGCGGAAACCAGATACATTATATAATGGAAATAAATCTATTTATTTAGTGTGGGGAGCAAAGTGCTGTAGTTTAGTCTCGCTGCTAATCTAAACTCCAGCAAGGTGCTACAAAATGACTTCTTTGTAATACCATGCTGCCCCTCCTCGGTCTATTTCCACTTGTGCCTGAAGAAGTGGAATCTACTGTGTGCATTTGGTTTTGTGGATTAAAAGCTAAGCTTTGTATGGGGAGAATAAATAAATACTTGGGATGGCAAGCACCCAATATGTAGAAATGTCTACTTTGAAATATAATAATTCTGCCATATGTATGTTGGTTTTCTGTGTTGTTTGCAGTTGCTTCTGGAGTGCCCAGATGACATTTTTGCCTTTGAGTTCTGCCCCTCTGATCCAAATATTATTGTTGGCGGCTGCATAAATGGCCAGGTGCTGACTTTGACTCTACTCTGCATTTCTGCATTACTGCATCTGCTGCCTTTTCTGCCTCATAGTAGTTTTTGTACTTTACCACTTCCCCAAGCCCCTATTTTTATTATAAGAGAAAATTAGATTAATATGATTTATGTAATACACCTTTGGTCACTACTAGTCATAATCCTGTACAGTTCCCATGTATTATTTCTGTTCCCATTCTGTTTTAAATTGACATTTTCCCTGATTTATGTGTTTTTCACATGATGAAGTGTATTTAGCACACAGCTCAGATATTGATCTCCTCTAACTGATTTTGCATTGCTATTGTCTCAGGTTGTGTTATGGGACATTTCTGCTCACGTTACGCACTTACAAGGAACACAGCCAACTGGTAAAAAGGTCTCTGTCAACACTGACACATTCGTAAGTACCCATATCCTGTCTCTAACATGCACAATAATACAATTATACATGATGTTTTATATTAGTGTTGGTGTATTAAATCTGGTATCAGTTACTTTAAATATTTGGCTAGTGATGATGTCAGTTTGGTTTATTCAAGTAGGGGTCCTCAGTTTATCAAAGCATGCAACATATTTGCTGTAAAAGACAGGCAGTACTCTTCAGTGGGCTGTATGACAGAGTGAGATGATGATACATTGACTCCTGAGTTCTCTCCTCATCCTCACCCTTTCATTAGATGGGAATGCAGTGGCCTAATGGTCCTTTTCAAGCCAGCCACAGCCATCAAAACTAGTCCCACAAACGTACTGGTGATGCCAGGAGTAAATCTCTAAGCAAATTTATATAATTACATGACCCTACTACTAAACGAAAGCACCCTGTTAGGCCTCACAAAAAAACCCTCTATTATTTTGTAAAGTAATAAAGGAAAGGTGGGGGGAGAGAGAGGTAATGATAAACTTGGGCTCAGATTTAAACCCACACCATAGCAAGTACATTAAATCCACCGTAGCCTGTTGAGACATCCAGAGGCCATACATTAAACCAGTTCTGTTCATTAAAGCCTGACCTCCACTGACGTCTTCTACTTGGCTGCTGTATTTAAATAGGCACATATGCCCCCATCATCAACCCCCATTTGCTTTGTGTGTGTTTTTTGCCTCTACAGTGGAACAGCTGTCTTCATCCCTGTCCTCACTACTTCCTTCTCTTTTGCTTTCCCCTCTCCCACCGTCCGCACCTCCCTCTGTTCTCTTTGTCCTTGTTTGCTCTTCATTCCCCAGAGTCAACAGCATCAGCTCACATACTCCAGCTGTTACACAAGCCTTCCATCTTTCACCATAGTTTGTCCCCATAGATGATAACACACGCAAGCAAATCAGATTGCTGCCCTCCTGGTGTTTGCAGTGTAAACGATGGCAGTTGTAGGCTTTATTTCCATATTGAGTGCTGTGAAAGCTGTTCTACACCAGCACCTGTTGCTAGCTCATCAGATAAACGAAGAATAAAAATCCTCCTGTATAGATTTGTGTTCTGTTTGAACCATTTAAATCCAACTGCACTGCACAATCAAACAAGCAGATGTATGTGCACTCAGAGTTAGCATGCAGCAGCATGAGTAGATGTTTAAAACCAGTAATCTAAATAAAATTAAAAAAGTAGAAAAAGATAAAGTTATTTTTGACGTGCAAACTGTGTCACAATCAGCAATCAGAAGTTTTGCACTTGTTAAATGTTGAACTGTTAATATTATACCCTGTTGCCAGGTTTTATATCTAGTATTGCAAAAAGTGTGCCATAATCCATATTGCTATTAACACCAGTGTGCTATTTGAATCTTTATGCTACGTGACAGCAGCACTATTATGATTCAGTGATACTGAAAAAAATCCTTTGTTACACATTCTGTACAATTTGGTAAGCGTACTATATTTGAAAATCCTGCTGGATCATTTTAGGATGGCTGTTCAGCACTGTTTAAAGATTGAATTGTCTGAGCTCACTGAACATGCTGTGCCTTTTGTGTCTGACCTCCCATCAGGACCTCGAGAACAACAAAGAGAATAAGACTCCCGTTGTGTGCTACTGTGCAGTGTCTGCCTTAGACAGCAGCCACAAAGCACCAATTACTGATGTCCAGTGGCTGCCACCAACATTTGAGGTATACAGAGCTGAAGGGCAGGGGTTGGAAGGTGTAACAACTGCAGACTAAAAGAACATTCCACAAAGTTTATCAGTATTTCATTTGGTCTGTCTTGATTATTAAAAGGTGTTTTGTGTGACTATACAGCAGCAAAACATTATTTAATGTTTTCTTCTTCTCAAGCTTATTTTATTATATCTAATGTAAACGCTGGCATAGTTTCCAACACACTGGAGCCAACTAGAGTACATTTTAATCCTTCACCTCTAAGTCTCAAATTGATAGGAACACATTAAACACTTAAATGATCAGAGTTCTTATTATATGTTTCTATATCTAGTTTTAGAATGTTGGCAGAGTTTTTAACTGACTAAGGTTAAAAGCCACTTACATTTACATTTTCTCATTTGGCAGACGATTTTATCCAAAGCGACTTACATTTGACTTGAATATAAACAAGACTGACAGGAGGCACAGGGAAGTAGAAAAGGCTGAAGTCAGGGCAGAGAAAAGGCTGTGAAGGTTAGAATGCAACATATTGAGGGTATGATGATAGGAAGTGCAAGATTCGAGGAAGGTATACAGGGATGATACTGTGAGAGAACAAAAAATAATAAGATAAAACATAGTTGGTGCTGATCCAGATCAAGATGGGTTCCTTTTGTACTGACAGACTTTCACTTGCAGATCATAATGTCTGCCATCCAGTTTCCGTACGCTAATAGTGGCCCAGCATGAAAGAAAATCTTTTTTTCTAAAAATGTATTGCCCTAAAGTGATATTTGCTAAAAACCAAGAAAATGTTAGCAGCCATAAAAATGTCCATACAGTAATAATGAACAGTGGTCTCACACTGATTCAAGTCCACAGAATCTAAGCATGTTGCTTTGTGTTCGTACAATCTTTTTCATTAAACAATGAAGAATGAATAACGCTATAATTCTGGTTTCCTGTTGCTGCCTATCCCTCGTGTCTATACAGCCAACTGCAATAAATCATGACAAACATTGGCATTCATCTGGATAAGTAAAATAAGGCAATCATCAAAGTGCCCCCCAGGGCAAATTTACCTCCCATATATCTTCAGGAACCTTGTTCACTATTGTCAGCTCTTTACATTACAAAGCCTGACTAGACAGACATTTGTTGGTTTTGTGACTCACTCTCTCTGATTAGGTGACCAGGACTGGCTTACCAGTGGAGAACAAGTATAACATTTCTGTTCAGGTCGTCACCTGCTCCCCTGACTTGTAAGTCTTATACAGGAAGATGTTGAATTAAAATGTTAAATTTATGAAATGCTGTCAGCCTGAAGTGAATATAACCAAGTGATATATGAGAGATTTTGACTTAACAAGCATGCGTGTTTGTTTATAGTTGGCAGCTTCTGCCAGGTACAGAACATATGCATTCCTTCTATTACTATTCCCCTTTACCCTGTTCACTTTTGTCTGTCTGTGGAATTCAGTATGATCAGTGACTGGTTGTATTTTCTCATCAGTTGTACTTGTGTGTTGTGATAGCACTGTACATGCTGGTAAAAGCTATTCTGCCAGTGTTGTTGGTGTTTGTGTATGCGTGTGATTATTTTCAACTGACATAATTATGATCTACCATGAATTACTATAGCTGATCTTTTGTTCCACGTGAGGGTGCGGAAGAAGTGTCCAGATCTTTTACGCAATTCTACAATGTAGAAATACTTTGTTACCAGTAAAAGTCAAATGTTAAAAAGTTGTTGATTACATTTTTGTATTATCAATATGAATCCAGTAGCCTAACTAGTAAAGCAAGTAGAGCTGTCCCCGACTAAGGGTTTACATAGTCCAATCAGAATCGTCAGGTCCTGCCTATTGTCTACTAAATCATGTGTGGTTTTGTGCACAACGATGGGGGGGGGAAGCCGCGGAGCTGCAGTCTCCATTCATTCAACTTACACTGTAAATATGCATATAAACTGAGGTTTATTGAAGACCATTTTCTCTCTCTCTCTCTTTCTAGCATACCTTCAGTTTTGCATGCATGCCGTGCTGCCGACAACTGCATGCACGACGCGGCTCCTCGTGGGTCTATTTCAAGTAGCCGGCTATTTAAAAACTATATAATATTCTTTGTGTGGTTCATCAACAGTGATAAATTATCCGAAAGTCCCGCAAGGCACGGACAACTCGGCACAACACCAGTGAAGCTGGGGCTCCGTCTCTTCAGAAAATGCCCGCTGCGGATGGTCGGTGATCGTTCCTGAATTTACGCATGGATCCACGATGATAGAGAACTATAGAAATTATTGGCAATAAAGCATGCTGTCAATATTTTCGAGACCCCCCAAAATTTCACAAATCATGCTTTTAGGGGAGCTGATATCTTATTTAGGGGAGCTAAGCTCCCCTGGCTCCCCCCTAGTTTGCACCCTGCCTACTGCGTTGAAAAAGTTAAGTAAAAGTATGTAAGTAGGCGATGAGCTGGAAGATGTAGATTAAAAATAAAAGTAGCCTACTCAAAGCAGAAAGAAAATTGTCCCGTATGACTGTATACTATTATATATTCTATCAGTAGATTATTATTCCTCATGCATTAATGTAGTTGGTTGAGGTTGAACTATTTTGTATCAGACTGCAATTAATGATTATTTTTATTTTAATCAGCTGATTATTTTCTCCATTAATCGAAATAGTGAGAAATGTTGTCACAGTTACCCAGGGCCCTAAGTGGGACCTTCACAATGCTTATTTTGTCAGTCCAAACCTCAAAATGATTGACAATACATTAAAAGCAGCAAATCTTCACGTTTGTGAAACTGGAACCATGAAATGTTTTTACATGAAAAATGACTAATACCAAAACAGTTGCCAATTAAATTTCCGTCAATTAGCCTAACTGATGTAGTTCTACTAGCTGGACTTGTATAAACTGTTAAGTAATTTAATTTATATCAAAACATCCTATTTTTTTTTAACTTTCATACACATACATACACATACATTTTTAAAAAAAGTAACTAGTAACTGAAGCTGTCAGATAAAGTAAAAAGTTTAATATTTCCCTTTGAGATGTGGTGAAGTAGTAGAAAGTGGTTCAGTACAAATACCTTGTGTACATAAGTACAGTAGTACTTTGTCCACCACTGGGCTTAGCTTTGGCTACCTGAAACTAAGGAAAGGACTAGAGATATTTTCCTATATTTTGTTTCTGGACAGAAAGCTATTATCCATCATGAAGGTGAAAATGGCTAGCCTTGAGGCACAGTGCTTCAAGTGGGAATCCCCTACCGCTGTCATCGAGGCATTAAAATGTGCAACAAACAATTACAACACAAAACACTATTTACAAGCTGAAATGTGTAGCCTACTCTCACGCACAGCTTGGCATACATGTGTAGGGCAAGTTCTGCCATCCTACTGTAGGCCTATTTGTAAAGAACTGCTGTTCAGTGGGCTTGTTTGGGGCCAAATTTCTTTTTTGTTGTGATACATTTGTATTTTTGAAATATAAGTATATATATAAATAATCTTTTATCAGATCTACCTATTATTATAATTTGTATTTGTTCGGATCAGTTATTTATAGGTAAAATCTAACTGCCGAGGGGCCACTGCGGCAAATATTTGAGTGGCTCCTCCTCTAACACGCTTTATCTCACTCCAAACTTTTGATCAAACTTGAGAGCCCTGGGGTCAGCACTAAAAGCAAGCTATAAAAAAGTCTGTATTTGTCTCTGAAAATACAGTACTTGAGTTAATGTATTTAGTTACTTTCCACCACTGTGTGTGGGCCACTGTCATTTGCTGTGACATTCAAAAAACAGCATCTGCCAGGTTCTCCATGGACTTGTGTCAACAAAAACAAAAACAACACTAGCTTATTCTCCCTCTGCTGACCACACTGTATTGTGTCAGATATTTAAGAGATGTGCAGTCTATGAGGGTACTGTCTTTAGTAGCCAGATTACAGGTCCCACTAGACATCATTGTTAGTCATCATCGCTTACACACAAACATGTTAGAGAATTCTTGGCCTGATATGTGTGAATGTATACGGCAAGACATGATGAAGTTGTTGAAATAGTATACTGATACTTTATTTCAGCATCTGTGAGAAACATTTCCAGTGTGTGTTTTATGTGTTTGAGCTGTGAAATAATAATTGTGGAGAGTTGTGTAACATGTCATCTAATATACCAGGGCCCCTTTTCAGAAAGCAGGATTAGTGAGAACTCTGAGTATGTATGTTGGAGCTTCACTGATGATGTGTTTTTTTCATTCCCATGCACGCGCTTCCATCAGGTTCAACATGCTAAGAGTTGATTGAGCTAATTCTCATCAGCTGTTTTGGAACCGCCTATCAGCAATTTATTTTTATTTGTTTAGCGAGTGGACTATGCTTCTGACTGCAGTGTGCAGAAGTTGAAGTGAAGTATCAGCCTCTAGCAGATGTTTGTAGCTTTGATATAAATGCAGACTGCTTAGTATATATTTGGAAGTCTGGGTAATGTCCATAGATTGGTGGTGAAGGAATTGTAGATGAAGTGATGCCAAAGTACTGCTCACTTTCTGTGGTTATTAGCAGACAGTGCTGCTTTTTGTGCCTTTAATTAGAGAATGACGCAGGTCTCCAAAAAGTCTGTATCAGTTAATAATTTGTTTTTATTAATATTCAGGTTGATGTAAAGATTTTGTCTGTGTCTCTCTCTCCCTCTACAGTGCTCTAATGTTCTGGGATGTGCGAGGATCAAAACTGTTGAGCCAGTCAATGTCAGACATGAAGCCAAATGTGGATCAGAAGACCCAGTTGACACTCTCCACTGTCCCTGACACTTTCAAACACCTGGACCGGATATGGAAACCCCTTTTCAGGGTACTACAGGGTTTGAGGGTGCAATGGGGATGCACAAAACTCATGATTTGTGTAGAATCATAACTCTTTGGGACAAAAGTTTCTTAATGTAAATATTAAGATGTATTGTTTACGGCAAAAACTTGGAAGTCCACCAATACTGGAAGAAAATACTGCTAATCCTGCCGATCTTTGTGAAAACATTTGATAAATGTTAACATATTTTGACTATTTACTGTCATGACAAATTTTATTTTGATGCTGAAATATTTAAAAATGAATATATGTAGATATGTGAATACACCTGCATTTGATATAAAGCCATGAGTAAGCTAAAGCTTTCAAAAAATAATAAGATTTGGATTTGCTATTCCACTTCCATGCTTGACATTTTCATGGATGCCAAACATTTTTTTTTAATAAAACCAATAAAGTAACAAAGTTGAATATTGAGTGTGGACACACTTAAAAGGAGGAAGGACTGAGGCTTTGAGTTTGGCTAATTCCCCACAGTGCTAACACATTAAACCACAATATGAATGTAACATTATCTACAACTCAAATTTAAAAGCTCTGTGTATGTGTGTGTATTTATCTATATATATCTATGTATTGAAATATGGCTCATTTAATGCTTTTTCTTGTGCAGTTCCTTGAACGTAGTCTGTGATTTTGTTTTACATAATGTTTAGTCTCTGTCTTCTAGTTTTCTTCTTCTCTGTCATGCATCAGGTTTCCCTGCCAAAGATCGATACCAGTGGAGAATGCGCTCCTTTGAAGTTCAGCCTGGAACACTATACCTCTAATGGTAATAATATAAGTAGTACCACAGGTGAGGAATTTTACCCTTGAGGCTGCCTGAGTTTATTGGCACAGTCTCCCTTCCTCCTTCTTCCTACAATCAGTCACACAAATGAGCATTACTCAATTACATTATTACAAATATTACTGGTTTTATTGTTGCATTCAGAGCACATCATGAAAGTGGGTTATAACTCACTCACACACTCACTCAATCACTTTTAGAAAGCAACCGATTGTACAAAAGAGACAGCTCTGTGGTCATTGTCACTGAGTTCAAAATGTAAAATGCAAATTTCGCCTGGTTTTGTGTACATTACATGAGTAGTCCTACTTTTCATTTTACTCCTCAGAACATCACAGGTGAGAGGAAAGCTTAATTTGTGAAGGTGTGTGTTAGAAACAAGCGAGGAGATCAAATCATTTACATTATAAACATAACAATCCCATGTCTGATAGTTCTCAGAAGTGTGAGCATGACTGCAGATCTGTTTTGGGGATCTTGGATTCTTTTATTCTGCTTCGGATGGCTGAGCATAGTGATCAGTGGGGCGGAGTTCACTCAGCCCTCGGGTACTCTAGTTTTCTGTCTGTGTCCCTCTTCTCTCCTCCAGTTTCATACCACTTTATTAAGTGATACTTCCAAAACAAGGCCCTCATAGTTGCAGAGCATTAGGCGTGCGGACTGTCAGCTCTTTGCAATATGCTACTCAGGCTCCTTGAGGGCCAGAAGATGATCGTGTGTGTCCTGGCTGGTCAAGAAGAGACCTGTCTTTGTCTGACTTAAGGTCTGCCTCTCTAAACACAGCTTTGGCTGGCGGTTATAGAATTAATATGTCCACTAACTGAGGCAGTAAATCTGCTGGTGTTTTTTCAGCAGCCCTAAGGCAATCTGTTATTAAGGTTTTAATGAGTTGCTGTGTGATAAATACTTTGGTGCTACTTAAGATGTTTGACTGAGATTGATTGAGTCTACGCTGTCTGCCTCTGAGCTCTGTATTCAGCATTTTGGTCAGAGCCTTTTGGCATTTCTGATGCTGGACTCACTTGCACAAAAAGCGGTAGCCGCTGTTCCACTCAGCCCTGCAACAGTACCACATGATTTTATACACCAAGTGTTTGCGAGCAACCCCTCATGGGGATTGAGCAACAGCAGAGGAGTAGTGCAGTGTGGTAAAAGTGAAACAATGTCTACATCTGTGGCTGTGCTATATCGTCTGTCTCATATCTTTACACACATCTTAACTGGGGGAAAGTGGATTTAGAAGATGTTTGACTGGGTAATCTGATTTGACCTTCAAGAGCTAACCTAACAGAGTGAGGCTGAGACTTGGTTGAGAGCGGCCCGCTGATAAGGGGGTGTGAACAGATAGTCCTGTACTGTCCCTGACAGACAGTTGGGCTTTTGTGATGGAAAAGGGCTCTTCCATC
The DNA here is from genome assembly GCF_014851395.1 of Micropterus salmoides. Classification (NCBI taxonomy): domain Eukaryota; kingdom Metazoa; phylum Chordata; class Actinopteri; order Centrarchiformes; family Centrarchidae; genus Micropterus; species Micropterus salmoides. The sequence continues at coordinate 29,736 of NW_024040223.1, forward strand.
TCAACCAGTCCTGCCTATCTCAACCCTCCCACCCTTCTCCCTTACTGTCTCCTTTCTCGCTACAATCCTCTCTCCCACCTCCACCTCCTTTTCTTTCCCATTCCCCTCATATCCCCTCGTACCAGCCCATTCACCTCAGCTGTACCCTTCCCTACCTCCATCTCTTTTGTCCTTCCTGTTCATGGTCAGATTACAGAGCAGGCTGCACCAAATCCACTGTTAAATCTCTCTTATTAACTCTTTCTCTCTTATTTTTTTTTAAGTAGATGTCTTTCTTTTCTGATAACTGATTAGTGTTTTCAAATGGTTAAATACATGTTTTGGAATTTCTTCTTTGTAAACAAGACCCAAAAATAGCTTCAAGAAAGCCAGGAGCCAAGTGCTCTGTGAGAGTTTTCTACAGTGTATTGTCAACATTTTGTCCCTAATGAGGACCCTGCGGTCTCTCTTGACTTTCTGAAAAAGGCTTATGAATGTGAAAGAAATGTACAAGTTGAACTTTTACCCTTATCTTACATTCTGCCCCGCTCCCTACCCTCTCCCTTGCTGTTTACCCTGACAGAGGAAGCTAATGAAAATGATGATAGCTTAATGGTCATCCCGGACTACAGCCAGCTCAGAGCGCTCTCAGCTAGAACACTCAGACCTCTGGACGATGTCAATACCAAGCTCTATATTGGAACAGAGGTGAAATATTCTTAGCAATAAAATAAAAGCAAGTCATTCTTCACTATGAGCCTTTAAGAGTTTTTTTCTGCTTACAGATATTAATGATGGAACAAAGACTAAGGAAGATATTATTTTATAGGAATTATTGTATTGGAAGAACCCACAAATATTATGACATTGTTGTTGTTAATTTGGGTGTCTTTCAAAACTGAGAATTAAATTCTACTACAAATATTGTTTGTACCAAAATTAAATATTGGCTTTAAGTTAAGCTAAATATGTCACATTTTATTGTATTGAACATGAGCAATTTACCATCTCAAAATCACAGGAAAATAAATCTACTGTTCAAGTTTTAATCGACTAGCCCATTTGTAACAATTTTATCAGCAGCTCTGTTAACAAAACTAAGACAAAATATAAAATGTGATCAGGTTTATACCATGTTTCCTTCTAACATGTTCCATTATGTGTATATTTTTACTGCCAGAATGGAGAGATTGTTTACACTGACTGGAAACTGGAGAAGGACGACTCAGGACGGCTGCACAGTGAGTATTCTGGCTTGCAATTATCAAAATGAGTTTAAAGGAACATAAGCACATTAACTGCAAATCGTGTATTCTTGACTGTTGACCATTTCCATAGCAGACCACAATGCGGTTTATTTTATCCATTATGTTATCCACTAATCCAACAATAATGGTATCCCCAAAGTCTTGAGACAAAAGAAGCGACTGACAGCAATACATTAAATCATAATAACAATTATATCCAATTTATTAAAATATTTTTAATAAGAACTATGTATGTTTTAATAAAGCACATTAAGTCAACTGTTTCGTTTGGCACCTATGCTGAATGTAATCACTGTCCAAATTTGTCAGTGCATTTAAAGGGACACAGAGGGTTAATTGTTCCTCGTATTGCATTGCTCTGTGCTTCTGTGGAAGCAAATTACTGTCAATATAACAGTACACCCTTCTCTTCCTGTCCCTCCTCCCCCCAGGTGCCAAGCCCTCCACTGTTTTAGCATCCATCACTGGTTGGTGATACGGTACAGCGGTCACCCTTCTTCAAAGACATTATTTTGACAACAGGAGGCTGGAGCTTCGCCATCTGGAAGGAGGGCGTCATGGTAACAACAACCGTCGTTTCAGCTACAGTACCAGTTAAAATCATATCCACATACTTGATTGAGTTACAATAACAATTAACACAAAAGATCAAAGTTATCCTAGACTTTTAACATAATCAGTCCTTTAAGTTATCATGATGTACACAACAAGATCAAAATCATAATATTTAACATATTATTGCATTTTAAACCCATTGACTCAATTTAACTTCTTGTAAACTATGACATTCAGGACGGTCCCATCATTCAGTCAGCAAGCTCTGAGCATGTGTGCACTGTGGGATGCTGGTCTCTGTCCCGACCAGCTGTTTTCTTCATTGGGAAAGAGGATGGCAGCATTGATGTGTGGAACCTGCTGGAAAAGACCAGTGAACCTGTACGGGTACACGCACACATTACCAACGCCAAGATTACGTGCATCAAACCCTGGACCGCCTCATGTGAGTTCTTGGCCTCTT
>NW_024040224.1:0-10718 GCF_014851395.1 Micropterus salmoides
GGTGCAAATGCCAAAATTTAAGTGTGAGAATCTGTATGATTCAAGACTCAAGTCACATCTGAGGGGAATGTTCTATTATCTTCTATTATGTTAAATTATCTGAAGTATGTTGTTGTCAAAATTGTTGTTAGTAATATTGTATATATATTATATTATTATAATATTGTAATATTAGGGTTGGGCCGATAGACGATGCCATCGTCCATCGGCGATGGCTGACAGACATCACGACAATGAGCCGGCATCGTGATTGTAAACCCCCGCCCCCCCAGCAAAAAAATCTAAAATTTTCACTATACCACCCTGTGAAAGCAGGTTTTAATGACCACAAACATTCTTATTATTGTTTTTAAGTATGCTTTGGACCTGCCTCAGAATTCTCTTCTCCCCACACTCACACACTCACAGACACCTACACCTCAGGTAAACACCCTTTGATTGCCCCGCCTCTCTCTGTCTCTCTCCCCCAGTCCGCTCCATTTTTGCCTAAAAGACTGAGAACTCTTTTCAGTATATTCCCACCCGTCAAGCAAGGTGTTTAAGGTTCTCGAGGAAGTACATACATAGACACACTCGCGCACACAAACACTCTCGCTCACTTGCCACTGTACACAAATAGCAACACAAATAGCTAATCAGCCAATCACATGGCAGCAACTCAATGCAGCTAGGCATGTAGATGTAGTCAAGACAACTTGCTGAAGTTCAAACTGAGCATCAGAATGGGGTTAGAAAGGGGATTTAAGTGACTTTGAACGTGCCATGGTTGTTGGTGCCAGACTGCTTGGTCTGATAATTTCAGAAACTGCTGATCTAATGGGATTTTCACGCACAACCATCTCTAGGGTTTACAGAGAATGGTCTGAAAAACAGAAAATATCCAGTTAATGGCAGTTGTGTGGACGAAAATGGCTTGTTGATGTCAGAGGTCAGAGGAGAATGGGCAGACTTGTTATAGTTACTGTTGTCTTTCTGTCGAGATGACAGAAAGGCAACAGTAACTCAAATAACCACTCATTACAACCAAGGTATGCAGAATATCAACGCACAACACATCAAACCTTGAAGAAGATGGGCTACAGCAACAGAAGACCACACCGGGTGCCACTCCTGTCAGCTAAGAAATAGTAAAACTGAGGCTAGGGCTGTGCCATTAATCAAATTTTAATCATGATTTCGATTTTGGCTTCCAACAATTATAAATACAAGTTAATCAAAATAAAATTATTATTGTGCTGCTGTTTCACAATGACACTCGTTTCGTCTTGTGTTAAAAATCCATCACAACCTTTCCTTCAGAGTGGCGCCCACCTAAAAGCCCAAACTCCCTCTCAGCAGCTGTGATGTTTACTTTAGCTCGAGCAAAGACGACGAGGTTATACAATAACTTGCTAGTCACCATTATAACTAGGGATGAAACGGTATGAAAATTTCATATCACGATTATAGTGACCAAAATTATCTTGGTAATCAGTATTATCACGGTATTGTAAAAATGTGCCAAAAAATATTAAAATGTACTGATACACAAACTGAAACCATTTCAACAAGTTTTATATTGAAAACTGTAAATACAATTGCCATTTTGTTTGCATAAAAAATAAAATAACAGCAAATATCTTTTGTAAACATATGAAAATCATCTAAGAGTGCATTATCAAGATTGTATATTTTATACGTAATACAATGACCCCGTGGACAATTACATGAAAACAAATAAGTCTTTAGAAAACAGTGATAGTAACTGCAATGAGCCCAAAAACTGACATAAATACAGAGGAGTCTGTAGCGTTTCTAGATATGCTGGTTGGTTGACTAAACTGCGTAACGTGTTATCATGTGCAGTGGAAGAATAGACTCTGCCGACACACGACACACACAGCAACAGAACAACATTTAGCGTTTTTACAAGAGCAGCTAACACTGAGAGCTTCAGTTTACTCGCTGTTAGCAAGTCAGAGAGACAAACCAAAGCTAAAAGTTCACTCACCCTGTGTTCACTATAAGGTTATTTTCTTCAATCAAGTTTCCCTCAGCACTCTCATAAAAACTAAAATACGACCGGACTTCAGAGTGACCGAAAAATCTCCCCAGCATTGTCTTCCGCCGTGTTGTCACTGATTATTAAACGCCCCCCCACACACACACTCTTTAATACAGGAACATCCTAGTTCTCATCTTAATTTGTATGCTAGTAAATTAAATATCTTTGGGACTTTTGGATACATATTCGAACATGTAAGATATATCAACGGGAAATGTTCACTATTTTCTGACATTATATAGAGAAAATGATCAAGAAAATAATCAGCAGATTACTCGCTAATGAAAATAGTGTGCAGTGCAGAGTGCAGTTTTAAATGTTAGGATAATCTTCACTGTGTACACTTCAGATTTAAACCAACAATGTAAATGAAGCAGTGTTGTCCTGGCATCTGCTATACGTGGATCAAAGATAAGAAAAGAAGCTAAAAGGTGAAGAAGCGAGTCACTCCCTCCCCCTCCATTCATTTCACTGTTTTAAAAGTAGATCACATTTCGACCTCCCCTTTCAATCAGCCCCCTTACATCTGATAACATATAGTGCTGTTCAGAAGCTCTTAAACCTCGCCATTCTTGACATTCTCAGGATTCTAGATGGTGTGACCTCATTGGGTGAGCGAAGTCAGTAGGAAAATAGCCCCCGGCCGAGCCTTTGCTTCAACATGGAAACTTAAACTAACAAAGAATGCATGACTATGTGCAAACTTGACTGTGGCTGCACTTGTGAGTGAAAACAACATGTTTTCCTATGTGAGCTTAATTTAACTCCTATGTACAGATTATATATAGGTGCAAATGCCAAAATTTAAGTGTGGGAATCTATGATTCAAGACTCAAGTCACATCTGAGAGGAATGTTCTATAATCTTCTATTATGTTAAATTATCTGAAGTATGTGTACAAATATTGTTGTGTGAATATATGCATGTGAAAATTAGGGTTAGAGTTCTAATTATCTAGTTAACTATAGGACCTGTTGGACTTAGCATGTCACTGTATGACTGCACTCCCTGGGGAAAATATTGTCTAACTTTTGGAAAAAAGAATAAGTGATCTCAGAGAAGGAGACAGAAAGGTTTGCATTATGCATTTGAAAGTTGTAACTATAACAAGTGCCCCAGGAACAGCATTTGACCATATCTTGGAAACAATGACACCTTTTGCATATGAGTCAATGTAACACCACCACGAAAGTGTCGGACCTCAGTTAGAGCGAGTCCTATACTACGCTGTCATTAGCCAGCTTGAGCATTTGAGGCGTGGCTTTGCAAAGTGTAAATTAAGGGAAGAAAATATTCTTATTTTTGTGACAAGCTGAGAATACCAATGTATAACAAGCTATTTGTCTTACTGAGAGAATATATTGTTGTTTATTCATTTGAAATCTAAAAATTCCTCTTGCAGCTCAACTCAACTCGCTCTGCATTTATATAACTGATGGCAGTGGAAGTTGTAAACACAACATTTCATTTAGAGTTGTGTTTGTGTCCACCTGATGAACGCAAGTCCAATATTCACTCTCTGTTAGAACTGTCGGTCTCGTACCACAAAATATCTGTCTCGAGCTGCTAAATGCTCCACCATGTTCACCAGTGTGTTGTTACAGTCAATTCAATGAAATAGCTCTCTGCTGCGGCTGAAAATAATGCTATGAGAGCGGTGGGAGTGAACCAGAACAGTAATGTTGTGGCTTGACAGGGCTTTTTGAAACTGGTTCCTACAGTTTTTTTGAAGGGTTTATGAGAGCCATGAGACTCAACTATACAATCTACAGTTTGTATAGGTTGGAAAAGCAAAACAGTGACCCAAAGGTTGATGATTCTGTGGTTTGACAACACAAACCATTTTCAAAATACAGAGAATCACTTGATTTAACAGCATTTTAAAAAATCACATCTTGCATCTAAGAATGATTTCAATTGTAGATCCAAATAAAAAATATGGGAAGGATGAAAAGTAGCAGATTTATATAGGAGGTGAAGGTAGAGGTGGATGAATTAGAGGAGCAGATGGAAGAGGAGGATGAAGAAGAGGAGATGGCAGTGGTTGCAAGGTAATGCTTGTCGCAGTTCTGACGGTAGAAAGCAATTATATGGCCCTTTGCTTTATGGAATGTTCTTGGAATACTGAGCAAGGCGATCCATTAGGTTTACTAATCAAGGTGAGTGTGTGTCCCGGTGTGTGTGTTTGTGTGTGTGAGTGAGTTGCATGCCTCTCACTGGAGCACATAATTACTAGCTGGTGATAAAAAGAGGAGAAGGGGGCATTGTGGGATAGCTGTGGCGAGAGTCGCCATTTCTAACAGGGTTTATTGAATGACCATAGGCGGACATGATTAACTACATAGCTGGGAGCTCAGGTATGCACTGACACACACTAACACACTCACACACGCGCATGTTAATCAATACTTTATCAAATAAATACCAGAATCTGCAAATGCTTAGAAAAAGCGTCACATGTAGGCATAAAATGTCACGTCACCTAAAATGTGCAGCATACACACATAGCCAAACCACACATTTGGAACAGGCAAAAAAAAAAATGGAAAGCTGTTTATACTCATAACCAGGCTCTGAAAACATTCATTTAGTCAGGCTCTGCTGAATCATTTACCAAAACTGAGGTGGAAAAAAATATATAAGCACGAAGTCTGGCTTTTACGTAATGCCAGCAGCCAGTCAGTCAGAACCACAGGATGCATACAGGGAAGGAGAGAAAACAAACACTGAAGGATGTCCTTTCTGCATACTTGATGCTTTTCCCAGCCGCAAATACCAAAGTTCGCCCGGGACGCTGCAAAACAGATTCACTCTAGACCGACCTGCGATTTTACCTTATAAGGGTTTGAATACTTTAGGCCTTAGGTTGTGTGTATATGTGTGCGTAGGCCTGCTGGAGGAGCTAGGTTAAGTTTAGGGGAGAATACTTCTCACAGCTGGTTAGTTTTTGTTATCATCTAGAGATGGTGTCTCTGGCAGCATCAGTGGCGGTTTAGGAAAGCTTATAGCAGATGAAGCAAAAATTCCACGGTTACCACTCAGTCTAACATCGTTCCATTCCAGCTGGCCCATGCCAGCAACACACAGACACACACACACACACACCCTCCTGGTGGTAGGTCTGAACTGGAACATTGTTGGAATTCTAGTAGCCTTGATCCAAAGTCTCCCTTCCTCTGCAGTTCTCTGCACAATTAAGGTTGATATACTGCAGTCTGCTCCACTGCTGCTGGATAAAAACTATTTAACACTCAACACATCTCAGGTATGTACCTCTCTGATCATTGTTATTTTCTACCAACACTTTGCTTTTTGCAGGTGGATTTAAAAAAAGTCAATCCTGCTGATTAGCAGTCAAACCCCTTGGAGTTTTTTACCCAGTCGGCATTTGTATTAATGGAGGTGCAAATGTGTAGGTTTTGATGCTCTTTCGCCTTCCTCAGAATATGATATACTTTATTCTTGCTACATCTGTGAATGTCTGTGTAGCATCTTCCAGGTGATTAAGAGAGGAATGGTACTAAAAGGCCTCTAGTGGCTTAGAGATTTAGACACATACCATATACTGTGATGGCAACATCCCTGGTTCTATTCCAGCCAAGGACTTTGTTGCATGTCATACCCTGTCTCTCTCGCTCACCATTTCCTGTGTGTATTTTTACTGTGACCTATCCAATAAAGGCAAAATGCCCAAAACAACAAACAAATCCTTAAGATTTCCTTTACTTTGGAGAAGAAGAAGAAAAAAACTCATTTGAGAGACTATTGTTTATACCAAGAATAAAAATGCCTGTCCACCCAGGGAATCACATGAGATCAGCAGTATGCAGTATGAAGATACAACATGTTCTGGTCTGGGTCATAGGAAATAGTTTTATCATTTAACAGTTTTATGACCTTAAAAGAAATGCAAAGATGTCAACTACGATTTATTCCAATAAAACCATCAAAAACAGCTTCATTTGCAGAAACACAGCTTAAAAGCCTTAATCCTACTATAATGTTAGTGTCTACTAGACTAAATCATATTTAAACAAATTGTGGAAACTGGCCAAAACTATTGCCTTAAGTTGTCAATAATGTGATTCTGCCTGAGATGAGAACATAACTCATCTTGTTATAAATATGGTCTTGAGCAACTTGCAGCTATGTACAGTGACTTCACAGAACACTAAAAAGTTGTCTGTTCTGCTACACATTTCTATTTTTTACTATTTGTTAAGACACTTTTTAAAATCATCTTTAAGAAGAGAGCTGTGTGAAAAGTAAGGTGTCAGATCTGTACTGCTACAAAAGGAAGTTCACCAGAGTGAACCCATAGCATGTCAGATCTAATCATGGCAGTTCAGACCAGCTGCACGCCTGAAACAGAATACTGATTAAGGCACCGGGATCCTTGAATAAATTTGACACATGAACAAGCTACCTAAAGTGCGCTCATTATGTCAAGCATGAAGAGGCAAAGCATACCCAGCTTTCTGCCTTACAGAAGCAAGGCCACAAAGTTCAAGAGGTCAAGAAGACACATGCCATAGTTCACAGAGACAGCACACCCTGACATAGCCATGCATGCATGTAATCAGACAAGCATGCATGTGCATACACTCAGCCCGAGTCAGACCCTTAACAGTCAAATCAACAGGTGCTGAGGCACACATAGAAGTGTGCTGACTTCATTCCAATGATTAAAGTAATATTTCACCCTAGAGTCACAGTTCAGGGCCACACACAAGGGCTGACTGACAATCAGGAGTACAAGGAGTTTTCCTGGTGGGCCGATAAACCAACCAATAAAACTGCAGTTGAAAATTAATTGGTATGTGCCTTGATCGAGACTACTGCAGTTAGACAGGAATCAATGAGACATAATTATTATGGCTTACTGTTTTTTGTTTTTTGATTACAGAGTAACCACAAGTCAAATCTTTTTCTGCGTTAATGAAACAAAAACTACTAAAATGATAAATGTTGGCCCTGTAATTCCCAACCTGCTAGCTACTGTCAAGTTTAAATTATTCTGTCACTACAACTGCTGCCTACCTTGCCTAATGGTAAAGTCAGCCCCTGACTAGTACTACAAGGACTAGTATACTAATAAAGGTATATTAACATCCTAACACTATGTACATATATTAAATACTACCATTTTAATATTTTACTGATAGTGTTATATTTTAATTGTGTATTAAAATTATATCCTAATCCTAATTACTCATCTAGGCTGAGCATAGTCCTGCTGTTGACAGATACGTATAGCTATGGCCAGGAAGTCACAGGAAGTGCCACTTCAAATGTGGATTTCTGTCACATGTCCAAAAGCAGAAGCCTTAGACATTTTTTGCATTTTTTTTGTCTGCCCTACAATGAAGAGAGACATATTTTATTGGATCAATGATATATTAAAGAGGTGGTATTATGCTAATTTTCAGGTTCAAAATCTTATTTAGAGGTTGTACCAGAACAGGTTTACATGGTTTAATTTTCAAAAAACACCATCTTTATTTTCAACATGCACATTGCTGTAGCTCCTCTTTTCACCCTTCGTTTTAGCTACGGAGTGATAAATCTTGTCTCTAAATGATCTTTGTTGGGAGTTGCACATGCGCAGTTCCTAGTTAAGGACTACTAGCCAATCAGAAGCAGAAAAGCCGATAATAGCCAATCAGAAGCAGAGAAAGGCGGGTCAGTGAGAAGCAAACAAGACTTTGTTTCAGCTGTAATTGTTGTGACCAGGTTTACTGGAGCAAGAGTTTCAGAGTGGTGAGTTATTAATCTGTAACAAATCTTTCATTCATAAAGTTTTAACTGAGCTCTGTCTCTACATCACAGTAACAGCTTTATGTCCACTGACTACCTGAGGGTAGCCGGTGTTTGGAAGGGAGAGGAGAGGTGTGTGCTGCAGCTCAGAGTTTTTAGCTTTCTTCCCTATGTCATCACAAGGATGAAAGCGGCTGGACTACAAACGAGCTGTTTTCAAGCAGTTCAGAACAGTGTTTTCTGTGGGAGATGGAAACTCCCTTTTCACTTTGCAAACCTATTACATGCACAAAAAAGTTATACAACTCAATAAAGGAGAGGGGAAAAGCCAAAAAGCATAATACCACCTCTTTAAAGGTGCCGTAGAATGCTCATTTTCAGATTCATACTTAAAAGTTTCTACTAGAAATGTTAACAAGCTTCAAATATGTCCCACAAGTTTATTTGGTGCTGGTTACTTCCACGTTAGCAGCTAACTACTGCTAACAGCAGTTGTCAGTGCTACTAAGTTAGCTACTCAGTTAGCCATGCAGCTGGACATCCTATTGCTGATTCTGCCCGGACTGGAACCGTGCTGCCGTGTGTTGGTGCTTACACCTCTAACATTACTACAGAAGCTTTGGACCGCTGGTTCAGAGCCAGCTGATGACAGGAGCTACTGTTAGAAACAGCTAGCGGTTAGCAACCTGTGGCGTTAGCAGCAAAGCTATCTGTCCATCGGGAAGCTTCATAAATCATAGGGGTGAGTCAGAGCAGCCAGAGGACATCAGAGAGAAAAACAGGAAATATTTTTATTTATTTTATTATCTGGCTCCATGAGCTCGCAGGACTGCTAAAGCTAATGATACATGAAGCAACTTTTAGAGCAATGGTGCTGGTCATGTCGCCATCAATGGTAATGAGTAAAGATTACAACCGTAATCCCATTCCCCACCACTCCGCCACCTGCCCCGCCCCGCAGCTATCCATTCAAAACATAGTTGGACTTGCCACTAGCAAGATTGCCCCGCAACATTGCTCAAAAAGTTGCCCCATGTATCATCAGCTTAACTCTGGAACATGGGCTGGTTATGTAACTTTGGGGGCATACAAAATCCCAGATGTTACGTAACATCTAGCGCTTGTTGGCATTCGCCAGTTTTTCAGGGGTATTTTGTGAGCGCGAGATATACATAGAAAGGAGGAAACAATGGATTGAGGGTCACGGTATGTGAGCTACATGTACTGAACTCTTTTTATTCAACTATGCCAAGGGAAAAACAGTTTTCCATTCTACGGCCCCTTCAACATTTAAATCACAGATGCATGGTCACTAGGCTTGTATGAACACTTAATTTATTTATTGTACATAAGGGCTCAGCTGAGGTGGTTACTTTACTTAAGGAGAGCTAGATAAGTGTTTCTAGCTTTGAAAATGTATTTCAATGGCTCATTTCGTCATGTACTGTACTTGAATAAAATTCTCAAAAATGTAGGAATAAAGGTCTCTTAAGACCCAGAGACCCCAACAAATGCTTTGTCTGGAGAGTTGGCTGACCAGGAACAAATTCCTGGACCATTTTTATAGCAGTCTACTCCCGACTATACATGAAGGCAAATACCTTTATGAGTCCTGAACAAAGGCTGTACATTTTAGGGTCCCATCTATGTTTAGCCCCCATGCTTATATCATGCTGTCATTGGTCTACACAGCATCTCCATGCATGGTGTAAAACACTTGACACACTTCCTGTGAGCTCACACCAGCAATGACACCAAGAGACAAAGTGACCCGCAGTGTTTTATTTCAAATGATTGAAGTGACAAATAGAAGGGTGACAGAACTCGGAGCCAAATGTTAGCAAAAGTTCAAGTTAATGCAAACAAGTTGCAACATAGTGGTGTGAGAGCAAGTTGAAAATTTGTTTTGTTTCCATAAAAACTTCTTTTGACTTTAGTTCCTATCTGTCTGTCCTATCAACTGCAAAATGCAACATAATGCTACCTGCAACCACATTTCCTGTTGTACACAATATGTCTCTAACTTTAGTATTAATCTATGCAAAGAGTAGAAGGCAAACTTAAGAGGATAACAGGATCCATGGTGATGTTTTGTTTTTTTTGTTTTTTTAAATCTGCTTAACAGTTTATACAAACTGTTTTAAAAATTCGGAACAATGTAACACACTGTGTCTACAGTTTTTGGAACAAATATTCTCATAGACAGAAAAGCCAACTAATGACAACAGCTACACCAGTTACAAGAAACAACTACTTCTGCAACTTGTGATCTAAAACGGTGGTCAACAATATATATGTTACAGAATAACTACAAAATATACAATGATAATGTCATATTCAACTATTTCATGTGCCATTTATTTCAAGTGAGCATTCATAGACATGGAGCTTTTTTAGAGAAGGCTAACATCCAGACATTGGTCTCTGATAACAAGCACCTTTCCCTGATATCAGACTAGACCCGTTGTGGTTGGTGTTATCATCAGCGTTGACAGTGTTCTGAGGGGAATTCGCACCGACCTGAAAATGTTCCCTAATTTGAAAACTCTCAGGGACCGAGGTCTGAAGTAATGCAATGAGCATATGACGAATAGACAGAAAAACACAGAACTTGTGGAAAAGCTAAACATCTTTTGAACACATTGTCTAAAGTTCTTTGGACAGTGAGTGCATGAGATATATGTCACAAAAGATTAATTTGTGAGACTTACTTGTCCATCTTTTCATTTATCATTTCTTTGCAGCTAAGCTCTTAGTTCACATGGGTGAAACTGGGATAAATAAGGCTCTACTCGAAGAGTTCAGACCGTGGTTTTAACTGTGACAAATTGCGACCCTGCTGATTTAGTTCCACTTATTCCATAAGCATCTCTCCACAGACACCAAAAACTCCAGTTGGATGGTTAGAGGAATCAGC
>NW_024040225.1:0-41225 GCF_014851395.1 Micropterus salmoides
GTCAAAGCAGAACCATTTCTACTGCATCTGTTTGTCCTTCATTTTCAGTAACTATCAGTCAACTTAGAAGTTTAATTTTATTTATTTTTTATTTTTTTGTACACAAATGGTTAAATTGTCATGTCCATTTACATCCTGTGATTCAGTTTGACTTCTTCATTTTGTAATCTACTGTATTATGCAACTGTTTAGCTGATTCCTCTAACCATCCAACTGGTTTTTTGGTGTCTGTGGGATAGATGCTTATGGAAAGTGGAACTAAATCAGCAGGGTCGCAATTTGTCACAGTTAAAACCACGGTCTGACTCTTCGAGTAGACCTTATTTATCCCAGTTTCACCCATGTGAACTAGAGCTTAGCTGCAAAGAAATGATAAATGAAAAGTGGACAAGATAAGTCTCAACAAATTAATCTTTTGTGACTATATCTCATGCACTCACTGTCCAAAGAACTTTAGACAATGTTTCAAAAGATGTTTAGCTTTTCCACAAGTTCTGTGTTTTTCTGTCTATTCGTCATATGCTCATTGCATTACTTCAGACCTCGGTCCCTGAGAGTTTTCAAATTAGGGAACATTTTCAGGTCGGTGCGAATTCCCCTCAGAACACTGTCACGCTGATGATAACACCAACCACAACGGGTCTAGTCTGATATCAGGGAAAGGTGCTTGTTATCAGAGACCAATGTCTGGATGTTAGCCTTCTCTAAAAAAGCTCCATGTCTATGAATGCTCACTTGAAATAAATGGCACATGAAATAGTTGTATGACATTATCATTGTATATTTTTAGTATTTTCTGTAACTATATATTGTTGACCACCGTTTTAGATCACAGTTGCAGAAGTAGTTGTTTCTTGTAACTGGTGTAGCTGTTGTCATTAGTTGGCTTTTCTGTCTATGAGAATATTGTTCCAAACTGTAGACCAGTTGGTTTACATTGTTCCGAATTTTTAAAACAGTTTGTATAAACTGTTAAGCAGATTTAAAAAAACAAAAAAACAAAACATCACCATGGATCCTGTTATCCTCTTAAGTTTGCCTTCTACTCTTTGCATAGATTAATACTAAAGTTAGAGACATATTGTGTACAACAGGAAATGTGGTTGCAGGTAGCATTATGTTGCATTTTGCGTTGATAGGACAGACAGATAGGAACTAAGTCAAAAGAAGTTTTTATGGAAACAAAACAAATTTTCAACTTGCTCTCACACCACTATGTTGCAACTTGTTTGCATTAACTTGAACTTTTGCTAACATTTGGCTCCGAGTTCTGTCACCCTTCTATTTGTCACTTCAATCATTTGAAATAAATCACTGCGGGTCACTTTGTCTCTTGGTGTCATTGCTGGTGTGAGCTCACAGGAAGTGTGTCAAGTGTTTTACACCAGCATGGAGATGCTGTGTAGACCAATGACAGCATGATATAAGCATGGGGGCTAAACATAGATGGGACCCTAAAATGTAAGCCTTTGTTCAGGACTCATAAAGGTATTTGCCTTCATGTATAGTCGGGAGTAGACTGCTATAAAAATGGTCCAGGAATTTGTTCCTGGTCAGCCCAACTCTCCAGACAAAGCATTTGTTGGGGTCTCTGGGTCTTAAGAGACCTTTATTCCTACATTTTTGAGAATTTTATTCAAGTACAGTACTGACGAAATGAGCCATTGAAATACATTTTCAAAGCTAGAAACACTTATCTAGCTCTCCTTAAGTAAGTACCACCTCAGCTGAGCCCTTATGTACAATAATAATTAAAGTGTTCATACACCTAGTGACATGCATCTGTGATTTAAATGTTGAAGGGGCCGTAGAATGGAAAACTGTTTTTTCCCTTGGCATAGTTGAATAAAAGAGTTCAGTACATGTAGCTCACATACCGTGACCCTCAATCCTTGTTTCCTCCTTTCTATGTATATCTCGCGCTCACAAAATACCCCTGAAAAACTGGCGAATGCCAACAAGCGCTAGATGTTACGTAACATCTGGGATTTTGTATGCCCCCAAAGTTACATAACCAGCCCATGTTCCAGAGTTAAGCTGATGATACATGGGGCAACTTTTTGAGCAATGTTGCGGGGCAATCTTGCTAGTGGCAAGTCCAACTATGTTTTGAATGGATAGCTGCGGGGCGGGGCAGGTGGCGGAGTGGTGGGAATGGATTACGGTTGTAATCTTTACTCATTACCATTGATGGCGACATTGACAGCACCATTGCTCTAAAAGTTGCTTCATGTATCATTAGCTTTAGCAGTCCTGCGAGCTCATGGAGCCAGATAATAAAATAAATAAAAATATTTCCTGTTTTTCTCTCTGATGTCCTCTGGCTGCTCTGACTCACCCCTATGATTTATGAGCTTCCCGATGGACAGATAGCTTTGCTGCTAACCCACAGGTTGCTAACCGCTAGCTGTTTCTAACAGTAGCTCCTGTCATCAGCTGGCTCTGAACCAGCGGTCCAAAGCTTCTGTAGTAAGTTAGAGGGTAAGCACCAACACACGGCAGCACGGTTCCAGTCCGGGCAGAATCAGCAATAGGATGTCCAGCTGCATGGCTAACTGAGTAGCTAACTTAGTAGCACTGACAACTGCTGTTAGCAGTAGTTAGCTGCTAACGTGGAAGTAACCAGCACCAATAACTTGTGGGACATATTTGAAGCTTGTTAACATTTCTAGTAGAAACTTTTAAGTATGAATCTGAAATGAGCATTCTACGGCACCTTTAAAGAGGTGGTATTATGCTTTTTGGCTTTTCCCCTCTCCTTTATTGAGTTGTATAACTTTTTTGTGCATGTAATAGGTTTGCAAAGTGAAAGGGAGTTTCCATCTCCCACAGAAAAACTGTTCTGAACTGCTTGAAAACAGCTCGTTTGTAGTCCAGCCGCTTTCATCCTTGTGATGACATAGGGAAGAAAGCTAAAACTCTGAGCTGCAGCACACACCTCTCCTCTCCCTTCCAAACACCGGCTACCCTCAGGTAGTCAGTGGACATAAAGCTGTTACTGTGATGTAGAGACAGAGCTCAGTTAAAACTTTATGAATGAAAGATTTGTTACAGATTAATAACTCACCACTCTGAAACTCTTGCTCCAGTAAACCTGGTCACAACAATTACAGCTGAAACAAAGTCTTGTTTGCTTCTCACTGACCCGCCTTTCTCTGCTTCTGATTGGCTATTATCGGCTTTTCTGCTTCTGATTGGCTAGTAGTCCTTAACTAGGAACTGCGCATGTGCAACTCCCAACAAAGATCATTTAGAGACAAGATTTATCACTCCGTAGCTAAAACGAAGGGTGAAAAGAGGAGCTACAGCAATGTGCATGTTGAAAATAAAGATGGTGTTTTTTGAAAATTAAACCATGTAAACCTGTTCTGGTACAACCTCTAAATAAGATTTTGAACCTGAAAATTAGCATAATACCACCTCTTTAATATATCATTGATCCAATAAAATATGTCTCTCTTCATTGTAGGGCAGACAAAAAAATGCAAAAAATGTCTAAGGCTTCTGCTTTTGGACATGTGACAGAAATCCACATTTGAAGTGGCACTTCCTGTGACTTCCTGGCCATAGCTATACGTATCTGTCAACAGCAGGACTATGCTCAGCCTAGATGAGTAATTAGGATTAGGATATAATTTTAATACACAATTAAAATATAACACTATCAGTAAAATATTAAAATGGTAGTATTTAATATATGTACATAGTGTTAGGATGTTAATATACCTTTATTAGTATACTAGTCCTTGTAGTACTAGTCAGGGGCTGACTTTACCATTAGGCAAGGTAGGCAGCAGTTGTAGTGACAGAATAATTTAAACTTGACAGTAGCTAGCAGGTTGGGAATTACAGGGCCAACATTTATCATTTTAGTAGTTTTTGTTTCATTAACGCAGAAAAAGATTTGACTTGTGGTTACTCTGTAATCAAAAAACAAAAAACAGTAAGCCATAATAATTATGTCTCATTGATTCCTGTCTAACTGCAGTAGTCTCGATCAAGGCACATACCAATTAATTTTCAACTGCAGTTTTATTGGTTGGTTTATCGGCCCACCAGGAAAACTCCTTGTACTCCTGATTGTCAGTCAGCCCTTGTGTGTGGCCCTGAACTGTGACTCTAGGGTGAAATATTACTTTAATCATTGGAATGAAGTCAGCACACTTCTATGTGTGCCTCAGCACCTGTTGATTTGACTGTTAAGGGTCTGACTCGGGCTGAGTGTATGCACATGCATGCTTGTCTGATTACATGCATGCATGGCTATGTCAGGGTGTGCTGTCTCTGTGAACTATGGCATGTGTCTTCTTGACCTCTTGAACTTTGTGGCCTTGCTTCTGTAAGGCAGAAAGCTGGGTATGCTTTGCCTCTTCATGCTTGACATAATGAGCGCACTTTAGGTAGCTTGTTCATGTGTCAAATTTATTCAAGGATCCCGGTGCCTTAATCAGTATTCTGTTTCAGGCGTGCAGCTGGTCTGAACTGCCATGATTAGATCTGACATGCTATGGGTTCACTCTGGTGAACTTCCTTTTGTAGCAGTACAGATCTGACACCTTACTTTTCACACAGCTCTCTTCTTAAAGATGATTTTAAAAAGTGTCTTAACAAATAGTAAAAAATAGAAATGTGTAGCAGAACAGACAACTTTTTAGTGTTCTGTGAAGTCACTGTACATAGCTGCAAGTTGCTCAAGACCATATTTATAACAAGATGAGTTATGTTCTCATCTCAGGCAGAATCACATTATTGACAACTTAAGGCAATAGTTTTGGCCAGTTTCCACAATTTGTTTAAATATGATTTAGTCTAGTAGACACTAACATTATAGTAGGATTAAGGCTTTTAAGCTGTGTTTCTGCAAATGAAGCTGTTTTTGATGGTTTTATTGGAATAAATCGTAGTTGACATCTTTGCATTTCTTTTAAGGTCATAAAACTGTTAAATGATAAAACTATTTCCTATGACCCAGACCAGAACATGTTGTATCTTCATACTGCATACTGCTGATCTCATGTGATTCCCTGGGTGGACAGGCATTTTTATTCTTGGTATAAACAATAGTCTCTCAAATGAGTTTTTTTCTTCTTCTTCTCCAAAGTAAAGGAAATCTTAAGGATTTGTTTGTTGTTTTGGGCATTTTGCCTTTATTGGATAGGTCACAGTAAAAATACACACAGGAAATGGTGAGCGAGAGAGACAGGGTATGACATGCAACAAAGGTCCATGGCTGGAATAGAACCAGGGATGTTGCCATCACAGTATATGGTATGTGTCTAAATCTCTAAGCCACTAGAGGCCTTTTAGTACCATTCCTCTCTTAATCACCTGGAAGATGCTACACAGACATTCACAGATGTAGCAAGAATAAAGTATATCATATTCTGAGGAAGGCGAAAGAGCATCAAAACCTACACATTTGCACCTCCATTAATACAAATGCCGACTGGGTAAAAAACTCCAAGGGGTTTGACTGCTAATCAGCAGGATTGACTTTTTTTAAATCCACCTGCAAAAAGCAAAGTGTTGGTAGAAAATAACAATGATCAGAGAGGTACATCACCTGAGATGTGTTGAGTGTTAAATAGTTTTTATCCAGCAGCAGTGGAGCAGACTGCAGTATATCAACCTTAATTGTGCAGAGAACTGCAGAGGAAGGGAGACTTTGGATCAAGGCTACTAGAATTCCAACAATGTTCCAGTTCAGACCTACCACCAGGAGGGTGTGTGTGTGTGTGTGTCTGTGTGTTGCTGGCATGGGCCAGCTGGAATGGAACGATGTTAGACTGAGTGGTAACCGTGGAATTTTTGCTTCATCTGCTATAAGCTTTCCTAAACCGCCACTGATGCTGCCAGAGACACCATCTCTAGATGATAACAAAAACTAACCAGCTGTGAGAAGTATTCTCCCCTAAACTTAACCTAGCTCCTCCAGCAGGCCTACGCACACATATACACACAACCTAAGGCCTAAAGTATTCAAACCCTTATAAGGTAAAATCGCAGGTCGGTCTAGAGTGAATCTGTTTTGCAGCGTCCCGGGCGAACTTTGGTATTTGCGGCTGGGAAAAGCATCAAGTATGCAGAAAGGACATCCTTCAGTGTTTGTTTTCTCTCCTTCCCTGTATGCATCCTGTGGTTCTGACTGACTGGCTGCTGGCATTACGTAAAAGCCAGACTTCGTGCTTATATATTTTTTTCCACCTCAGTTTTGGTAAATGATTCAGCAGAGCCTGACTAAATGAATGTTTTCAGAGCCTGGTTATGAGTATAAACAGCTTTCCATTTTTTTTTGCCTGTTCCAAATGTGTGGTTTGGCTATGTGTGTATGCTGCACATTTTAGGTGACGTGACATTTTATGCCTACATGTGACGCTTTTTCTAAGCATTTGCAGATTCTGGTATTTATTTGATAAAGTATTGATTAACATGCGCGTGTGTTAGTGTGTGTCAGTGCATACCTGAGCTCCCAGCTATGTAGTTAATCATGTCCGCCTATGGTCATTCAATAAACCCTGTTAGAAATGGCGACTCTCGCCACAGCTATCCCACAATGCCCCCTTCTCCTCTTTTTATCACCAGCTAGTAATTATGTGCTCCAGTGAGAGGCATGCAACTCACTCACACACACAACACACACACCGGGACACACACTCACCTTGATTAGTAAACCTAATGGATCGCCTTGCTCAGTATTCCAAGAACATTCCATAAAGCAAAGGGCCATATAATTGCTTTCTACCGTCAGAACTGCGACAAGCATTACCTTGCAACCACTGCCATCTCCTCTTCTTCATCCTCCTCTTCCATCTGCTCCTCTAATTCATCCACCTCTACCTTCACCTCCTATATAAATCTGCTACTTTTCATCCTTCCCATATTTTTTATTTGGATCTACAATTGAAATCATTCTTAGATGCAAGATGTGATTTTTTAAAATGCTGTTAAATCAAGTGATTCTCTGTATTTTGAAAATGGTTTGTGTTGTCAAACCACAGAATCATCAACCTTTGGGTCACTGTTTTGCTTTTCCAACCTATACAAACTGTAGATTGTATAGTTGAGTCTCATGGCTCTCATAAACCCTTCAAAAAAACTGTAGGAACCAGTTTCAAAAAGCCCTGTCAAGCCACAACATTACTGTTCTGGTTCACTCCCACCGCTCTCATAGCATTATTTTCAGCCGCAGCAGAGAGCTATTTCATTGAATTGACTGTAACAACACACTGGTGAACATGGTGGAGCATTTAGCAGCTCGAGACAGATATTTTGTGGTACGAGACCGACAGTTCTAACAGAGAGTGAATATTGGACTTGCGTTCATCAGGTGGACACAAACACAACTCTAAATGAAATGTTGTGTTTACAACTTCCACTGCCATCAGTTATATAAATGCAGAGCGAGTTGAGTTGAGCTGCAAGAGGAATTTTTAGATTTCAAATGAATAAACAACAATATATTCTCTCAGTAAGACAAATAGCTTGTTATACATTGGTATTCTCAGCTTGTCACAAAAATAAGAATATTTTCTTCCCTTAATTTACACTTTGCAAAGCCACGCCTCAAATGCTCAAGCTGGCTAATGACAGCGTAGTATAGGACTCGCTCTAACTGAGGTCCGACACTTTCGTGGTGGTGTTACATTGACTCATATGCAAAAGGTGTCATTGTTTCCAAGATATGGTCAAATGCTGTTCCTGGGGCACTTGTTATAGTTACAACTTTCAAATGCATAATGCAAACCTTTCTGTCTCCTTCTCTGAGATCACTTATTCTTTTTTCCAAAAGTTAGACAATATTTTCCCCAGGGAGTGCAGTCATACAGTGACATGCTAAGTCCAACAGGTCCTATAGTTAACTAGATAATTAGAACTCTAACCCTAATTTTCACATGCATATATTCACACAACAATATTTGTACACATACTTCAGATAATTTAACATAATAGAAGATTATAGAACATTCCTCTCAGATGTGACTTGAGTCTTGAATCATAGATTCCCACACTTAAATTTTGGCATTTGCACCTATATAATAATCTGTACATAGGAGTTAAATTAAGCTCACATAGGAAACATGTTGTTTTCACTCACAAGTGCAGCCACAGTCAAGTTTGCACATAGTCATGCATTCTTTGTTAGTTTAAGTTTCCATGTTGAAGCAAAGGCTCGGCCGGGGGCTATTTTCCTACTGACTTCGCTCACCCAATGAGGTCACACCATCTAGAATCCTGAGAATGTCAAGAATGGCGAGGTTTAAGAGCTTCTGAACAGCACTATATGTTATCAGATGTAAGGGGCTGATTGAAAGGGGAGGTCGAAATGTGATCTACTTTTAAAACAGTGAAATGAATGGAGGGGGAGGGAGTGACTCGCTTCTTCACCTTTTAGCTTCTTTTCTTATCTTTGATCCACGTATAGCAGATGCCAGGACAACACTGCTTCATTTACATTGTTGGTTTAAATCTGAAGTGTACACAGTGAAGATTATCCTAACATTTAAAACTGCACTCTGCACTGCACACTATTTTCATTAGCGAGTAATCTGCTGATTATTTTCTTGATCATTTTCTCTATATAATGTCAGAAAATAGTGAACATTTCCCGTTGATATATCTTACATGTTCGAATATGTATCCAAAAGTCCCAAAGATATTTAATTTACTAGCATACAAATTAAGATGAGAACTAGGATGTTCCTGTATTAAAGAGTGTGTGTGTGGGGGGGGCGTTTAATAATCAGTGACAACACGGCGGAAGACAATGCTGGGGAGATTTTTCGGTCACTCTGAAGTCCGGTCGTATTTTAGTTTTTATGAGAGTGCTGAGGGAAACTTGATTGAAGAAAATAACCTTATAGTGAACACAGGGTGAGTGAACTTTTAGCTTTGGTTTGTCTCTCTGACTTGCTAACAGCGAGTAAACTGAAGCTCTCAGTGTTAGCTGCTCTTGTAAAAACGCTAAATGTTGTTCTGTTGCTGTGTGTGTCGTGTGTCGGCAGAGTCTATTCTTCCACTGCACATGATAACACGTTACGCAGTTTAGTCAACCAACCAGCATATCTAGAAACGCTACAGACTCCTCTGTATTTATGTCAGTTTTTGGGCTCATTGCAGTTACTATCACTGTTTTCTAAAGACTTATTTGTTTTCATGTAATTGTCCACGGGTCATTGTATTACGTATAAAATATACAATCTTGATAATGCACTCTTAGATGATTTTCATATGTTTACAAAAGATATTTGCTGTTATTTTATTTTTTATGCAAACAAAATGGCAATTGTATTTACAGTTTTCAATATAAAACTTGTTGAAATGGTTTCAGTTTGTGTATCAGTACATTTTAATATTTTTTGGCACATTTTTACAATACCGTGATAATACTGATTACCAAGATAATTTTGGTCACTATAATCGTGATATGAAATTTTCATACCGTTTCATCCCTAGTTATAATGGTGACTAGCAAGTTATTGTATAACCTCGTCGTCTTTGCTCGAGCTAAAGTAAACATCACAGCTGCTGAGAGGGAGTTTGGGCTTTTAGGTGGGCGCCACTCTGAAGGAAAGGTTGTGATGGATTTTTAACACAAGACGAAACGAGTGTCATTGTGAAACAGCAGCACAATAATAATTTTATTTTGATTAACTTGTATTTATAATTGTTGGAAGCCAAAATCGAAATCATGATTAAAATTTGATTAATGGCACAGCCCTAGCCTCAGTTTTACTATTTCTTAGCTGACAGGAGTGGCACCCGGTGTGGTCTTCTGTTGCTGTAGCCCATCTTCTTCAAGGTTTGATGTGTTGTGCGTTGATATTCTGCATACCTTGGTTGTAATGAGTGGTTATTTGAGTTACTGTTGCCTTTCTGTCATCTCGACAGAAAGACAACAGTAACTATAACAAGTCTGCCCATTCTCCTCTGACCTCTGACATCAACAAGCCATTTTCGTCCACACAACTGCCATTAACTGGATATTTTCTGTTTTTCAGACCATTCTCTGTAAACCCTAGAGATGGTTGTGCGTGAAAATCCCATTAGATCAGCAGTTTCTGAAATTATCAGACCAAGCAGTCTGGCACCAACAACCATGGCACGT
This sequence comes from Micropterus salmoides, assembly GCF_014851395.1. NCBI lineage: Eukaryota > Metazoa > Chordata > Actinopteri > Centrarchiformes > Centrarchidae > Micropterus > Micropterus salmoides. Next base: position 10,106 of record NW_024040225.1, read on the forward strand.
TCAAAGTCACTTAAATCCCCTTTCTAACCCCATTCTGATGCTCAGTTTGAACTTCAGCAAGTTGTCTTGACTACATCTACATGCCTAGCTGCATTGAGTTGCTGCCATGTGATTGGCTGATTAGCTATTTGTGTTGCTATTTGTGTACAGTGGCAAGTGAGCGAGAGTGTTTGTGTGCGCGAGTGTGTCTATGTATGTACTTCCTCGAGAACCTTAAACACCTTGCTTGACGGGTGGGAATATACTGAAAAGAGTTCTCAGTCTTTTAGGCAAAAATGGAGCGGACTGGGGGAGAGAGACAGAGAGAGGCGGGGCAATCAAAGGGTGTTTACCTGAGGTGTAGGTGTCTGTGAGTGTGTGAGTGTGGGGAGAAGAGAATTCTGAGGCAGGTCCAAAGCATACTTAAAAACAATAATAAGAATGTTTGTGGTCATTAAAACCTGCTTTCACAGGGTGGTATAGTGAAAATTTTAGATTTTTTTGCTGGAGGGGGGCGGGGGTTTACAATCACAATGCCGGCTCATTGTCGTGATGTCTGTCAGCCATCGCCGATGGACGATGGCATCGTCTATCGGCCCAACCCTAATATTACAATATTATAATATATATAATATTACAATATTACTAACAACAATATTTTGACAACAACATACTTCAGATAATTTAACATAATAGAAGATAATAGAACATTCCCCTCAGATGTGACTTGAGTCTTGAATCATACAGATTCTCACACTTAAATTTTGGCATTTGCACCTATATAATAATCTGCACATAGGAGTTAAATTAAGCTCACATAGCTTTACCATGCAGCATACAGAAGACAGCACCCTACCCAAACCTAACAGGTCAAGCTGCAAATTCCACAAAAGACGCTCATCAACCTCATTATACTTCATTTTTTTCACGTTGTTCACTATCCTGTGACTCTTGAGGAGGTATAGACTTCCAGATTGTGAGTCATCGTCAATGATCAGTATGCAACACAAACACTGAAATATGAGTCTAAGGAATGTCTGTGCTTCCAAAGTAAAGATTGCAATAAAGCACAAGCTTAGAATATCAGGTACATACTGAATGTTAAATCTCTGATGAATTATGCTTTTCATTGTTTTTGTGATATTCCTCTGATTTGAGAGGTTATAATCTATAATGTACTCTAACCATTATGAAACCTGCCCAGTTATTTCCTGAAAGACAAGATGTCCCGTTGTCCAGACAAGCAGAGAGGGTGGGGGGGGACCAGAGTTGGTAGTCTGTATGTTTTTTGTCAGGGCTCAGGAGATGCTTGTGTCTGGAAAGTGTGCCGTTTCCATTACAGTCTGTCTCATTTCACTGCAGCAGTGGCAGTGTTTTTGCTTGGAGGCCCGAGGATAAGGGGCGAGCTCTGTGGCCTTGTGAGTCCACGCCTCAGTGGTGCAAGGTAAGGGAGGGAGTGGCTGTGGCCCAGCTAGACACACACATGGGTTACATGTGCAGCTTCAAAGACATAGCTAGATGGGCCTGACTGCTGGCAGCTTGTTATCACTGACAGAAAAGCAGAAGGCTGCCAGGGACTGGTTTCAGACTGAATGCACAAATCCAGCAGCCAGCCTTGGAGAATCCTTATAATTCATTTCGAATCCACCTGATTAATGTAAGTTCAATATTGACTGTCTTTAAGCTCTGCTTAGAGTGGTGGGAGTGAATCAAACAGTAAATTTGTCAGCCAGCTAAACAGTGAGTCTGAAACTCACTATAAAGCTCTGTAAAGCCAAAGACTGCTGCAGATTTTGGTGATAATGTTTATAGGTTCACCACTAAGAGCAACATTGTCACATTGTTTTAATGTTGTCGTTTGATACATTATTATAAAATTCAATTATATCCACTTTAAGTAAACATTCAGCCATCAAGTTACATTAGACCATTAAAGGTTTTGTTCTTGGTACAGGAAGGCCTCTAAACACAACCAGTAAAATCTCTGCATCTTTTTATTCAGCATTTTATCACTGTAGTCATCCTGAAGCAGCTGTAGCTTACAATGATGACATCAGTAGTATGTTTTAATAAGCTGAACCAATGGATGTTGGGACCAATGTTGGGCACAGCCAACAACCTATCTTGGCATAAAGGTATAATGATGACAATGATTAATGAGAAGATGGCGCCGCAGACGGCAACTTCTGGATTACGCTCCGTAGTGCTTTTTGTGGTTTTGTTTATTAACGCTGTTTTGTGCCGTCCCTCTCTGGTAACATTTACCAGAGAAGAGCTCTTAAATATTGGACTTTCAATTGCTCATACTATTCCACCGCTCCTTAACGAACCCAGAACTTTTCCAGTTATTAGTTGGAGGAGTAGCAGCTCTGTTTGGCATCCTTCAGAAACGGCGCAGGGGAAAACGAGCGGGCACCTGGTTAAACTGAGACAGCGGGTTTTCGCACTGCGCTCCCTTCAATTCACCTGGCGAATGTCCGCTCTCTAGCCAACAAAATGAGCGAACTGCAGATCTGCCGCCCTCTGTTTCACTGAATCCTGGCTTACCGAGCACATCCCAGACCTCGCACTTCACCTTAAACCTTTAATCTCATCTGTGCAGATCGCGAAAGGGAGCTCACGGGAAAAACAAGGTGAGGCGTACTCTGTTTCTATATAAACTAAGGCTGGTGCACAGATGTCACAGTGTTGGAAAAATCATGCAGCCCTCACTTAGAGACGTTATTTATAAACTGTAAAACTTTTTATTCATCGTGGGAGTTTTCCTTGTTTGTCCTGGTCGCTGTTTACATTCCACCTCAGGCCTGTGTTAGTGAGGCATTACTACACCTGGCCGACCAGATAACTAACGTGGAAAAAAAACATCCAGACTCCCTACTCATTGTTCTTGGGGACTTCAACAGAGCAAACCTCAGCCACAAACTCCCAAAGTACAGACAGCATATTAAGTGTCCCACCAGGGACACTAACACACTGGACCACTGCTACACTACATTAAAGGACGCCTATCACTCTGTTCCCTGTGCAGCCTTGGGACTCTCTGATCACTGTCTGGTTCATCTTATCCCAACATACAGGCAAAAACTGACATCTGCTAAACCTGTTGTAAAGACTGTGAAAAGATGGACCAACGAGTCAAAGCTGCAGTTACAGGCCTGCTTTGACTGCACTGACTGGAGTGTTTTTGAGGCTGCAGCCACTAACCTGGACAGCGACACAGCAAAACTCGTGCAGCTTCGTCAGACCAAGGAGGAGGCCTTCAGAAGTGGGAACAGAGTCCTGTAAATACAGGCCAGGAACACTCTGACTAAGGAGGTCAAAGCAGCAAAAAGCTAAATAACAGCTTTGCAGCCAACGATCCTGCATCAGTGTGGAGAGGCATGCAGACGCTCACCAACTACAGGAGACCATCCCCCAACACTGCTGGTACTCAACAACTGGCAGACGAGCTGAATGGCTTTTGTTGTAGGTTTGAAAAGCCCACAGTCACACCTCTGCCCTGCTCCAATACCATCTTCAGTCACCTTCCCCCTCTGGCACACTGCCACCCCCCCTCTCTGACCCCTCACCTGCACTCAAGATCTGTGAAGAGGATCTGAGCCACCTCTTCCAAAGGCAGAAGATCAGGAAGGTCCTGGCCCAGACGGTGTGTCTCCATCCTGCCTGAAAATCTGTGCAGACCAGCTGGCCCCATCTTCACACAGATCTTCAACAGATCACTGGAGCTGTGTGAAGTTCCCTCCTGCTTCAAACGCTCCACAATCATCCCGGTCTCCAAAAAACCCTCCATCTCTGGACTAAATGACTACAAGCCTGTCGCCCTGACATCTGTGGTCATGAAGTCCTGTGAAAGACTGGTGTTGGCCCACCTGAGGGACATTACAGGCCCCTTGTTGGACCCCCTACAGTTTGCCTACAGGGCTAACAGGTCAGTGGATGATGCAGTCAATTTAGGACTGCATTACATCCTGCAACACCTGGACTCTCCAGGGACATATGCAAGGATCCTGTTTGTGGACTTCAGCTCGGCGTTCAACACCATCATCCCGAACATCCTCAGCACCAAACTCACCCAGCTCACTGTGCCAGCCTCCACCTGACAGTGGATCACAAACTTCCTGACTGACAGGAGTCAGCGGGTGAGACTGGGGAACATCACATCCAGCACCCGGACTATTAGCACTGGCGCCCCCCATGGGTATGTGCTCTTCTCCCTCTACACCAACGACTGCACCTCAAGAGACCCATCTGTCAAACTCCTGAAGTTTGCTGACGACACAATGGTCATCAGCCACATCCGGGACGGTGATGAGTCGGCCTACAGACGGGAGGTTGATCAGCTGGCTCTCTGGTGCGGTCAGAACAACCCGAAGCTTAACACGCTCAAAACTGTGGAGATGATCGTGGACTTTAGGAGGAGCCCCCCCACTCTGCCCCCCATCACCATACCCAACAATCCTGTGTCTGCTGTAGAATCCTTCAGTTTTGTGGGATCCACTATTTCCCAGGACCTGAAGTGGGAGCTCAACTCGGACACCATCATCAAGAAGGCCCAGAGGATGTACTTCCTGCGGCAGGTCAGGAAGCTCAATCTGCCTAAGGACCTGCTGATCCACTTTTACACAGCTATCATCCAGTCTGTCCTCTGCACGTCCGTCTGGTTTGGATCTGCCACCAAAAAGGACAAGGACAGACTACAACGGACAGTCAGGACTGCAGAAAAGATCATCGGTGCCAACCTGCCCTCCATTCAGGACTTATACATTTCCAGAGTCAGGAAACGGGCAGGAAACATCACTGCAGATCCATCTCACCCCGGACACAACCTGTTCCAGCTCCTCCCCTCTGGTAGGTGCCACAGAGCACTGTACGCCAAAACCAACAGACTTAGGAACAGTTTCTTCCCACAAGCCATCACTCTGATGAACAGCTGATTTCTGACTCACTCAGGAACAATTCTTGTGCAATAACCCAGTAACTCTACTTCTAATCAGCCACCTGTTTACACTTATTATTTATTCACCATTCTCTATTTCAGTGCTGTCCATACTGTTATATTGTCATATTGTAGATAGTGTATACCAAATCCACCTACCTCAAGTCATTACTCCTGAACAAAATACTTATTTATTCCAGCATCCTTTGCACCATGCTTCGTTGCACTGTGTACATGTGTACATGTATGCATGTATATGTACCTTTTATATCACATCTGCCTCTGACATGTACATACTCCTGCATCCTTTGCACTCTGCTCACTGCACTATTTGTCAATATGTCTATATTGTTTTTGTTCATAGTGTGTATATTTGTGTTGTCTACGCTGAAGTCTGTGTCTGATTTTATTTTATTTTTATTATTGTGATTTTGTATTTTTGTACGAGTAAGCACATCATGAGCAATGTACAATCCAGAGTCACATTCCTCGTATGTGAACACATACCTGGCAATAAAGCTGATTCTGATTCTGATCAGCAGACATGAACAACAATGCCAGGTGCTGCTGACCTGCCGCACAGTCGTGAATTCACGTCAAGGATGGTATGTTCAGTAACTAGTAACGCAGCGTTACTTGCATTAGTAACTAGTAATAATATTACTGTTTTAGAAAAGTAATTAGTTACACTACTTAGTTAGTGGGAAAAGTAATGTTATTACTAGTAACGTGTTACTGTCCAACACTGTTCCTCACAACATAGATGAGTTGGTGAAATGGCCTGCAGCAGATAAAGCAATAATCTGTGGTGTCCTAGAACCTTCCTCTCGACACCAGAGACAGCTGAAGTTGCTCCAGCATTCAAGAAAAACCATGCAGTGTACCATGCAAGAACATATCATCCAGTGTTCAACAACCAGAAACATATTAATAAACCTTTGAAATATCCACAGTACCAACTATAGCACAGTCACAGCATTAGCTATCTGGAAACATACCCGAGACATTACAGAGGTTTTAAAAAAAACTATTCAGTCATCAGATTTACACACATCAAAACATCATCATACAAAGTTAGCTACCTCACTGCTAAATCCCTGCAGTATGGTTAATTCCACATGGTTTTCTTCTATTATACTTTAAAGTCAGATTGTCCTGCATCCAGCCCTGCTGGTTAACATTAGCACCTGACCTCTTGTTTCATGCTGAAAGAAGGAAAAAAATCTTTCTGGGAAAGCCCTTCATTAACATTTATGGGAAACCTTTTGGCCCATCTTGTTTTTTTCCCTTTCAACATTAAAACACATAGTCCTTTTCCTCATTTTCCATACCAGCCCCTCCATCTAACTTCACATGGCTGTTTTGGGAAATCCCTCATAATCGGCAGTTAGTCTGTACTTTGCCTGGCAAACTCTACTTTTTTCCCCTTTGGCAACATATCCAGTGCATTCTTTGGAAATTGTGGGTGTAACTGTATGGTATGATGGTGTTTTCTTTCTGCCGATTTCCATGCTGTTTTTAGTATTCTGGACAGAGCAAAGAGGAACAACTGCTGGAACACCTCAACAATGAAAAGAATGCAGATATGAAAAGACAAAGGTTTTTTATACAATGTAGACAGTATGCATGGCTTCAAAAGGTGGTCAGATGCTACACTTATGCAAGCTCACAGCCAAATTTGAGTTTGCCTTTTTCGCAGTTATTCAGAATGTCAATTGCACGAACAAAAACTAACATTATCTAAGCAGATGCTGGGAAGGATTTTTGAGGGAAAAGTCCTTGTCAGTCACACTCCTTATGTCCAATTCTCTGACTCCACTTATCCTCCCACCTCACTTCTGTGGCTTTCCTAACCTTTTACCCAGGGGTTTCTCTTGCTGTGAGCAAGCAGGCACCATACACTAGGGACGCCCTGCGTGGGAGGGAAGAGAGGGTGGGGGAAGCCTTCAACAAGAACTTCATTTTAACATGACTCACACAAAACTCTCCACCTCCTTTCTCGACCCTTCTTGTAGCTCTGTAACCCCTGCTTTGCACTGCACTCAAAGCACCAAACAAATCTTTCCCACTGGAAAAGGCCATTGTAGGTCAGGCTCCGGGCCACATAATGTTTTGTTTGGTTGGACATTTTGTTCTGTGGCACACCTTGGGCCTCCCAAATGTTGAAATAGCTTAAATATGTGGGAGCTCTGGGTATTTTACTTTGGCTTTCCAGGGGCCTCAACTCGTGGAACAAAAACAAACACAATGGGGATTCCTACTCAAATCATCTCAATTGAATCATCTTTTGGTATATGTGAGACAGATGCCAAGTTTTGATAGGGGTTAAGGGTAGTAAGAGTCGGTTAACCACAGCTCTCGGAAAGCCTGACAGGTTATGGGAAATGACTTTGGGTGACAGTTGTCAGGCACTTTCCATATAACTTTTATTTCCCTTTTTGATCCTAAATCATATGTACTTCCACAAAACCTCCCTGGCAGATGTCTACTTAAGCATATTACCATCTTACATCAGTTCATCCTGTTTCCGAATGTCATTCAGTACAGTCTGATTTAATTGTTCAGCAACAGCTTCTTGAAATTTCAGACAGCCCATACTTTTTCCCTAGCTCGTTAAAGGACCATACGACTTTGTTTGCAAGGTTTAGCTCCGTGAAGGGTAAAAAAATGACATTTGAAAAATGCAACAGCAGCATGTTTTTCCAGTGTCCCTGTTGCTCAGGATAATCCACTCAACACATCAGCAGTTTTCATAGGGACTACATCCTTGGTAGAAAGTAGTTCCAATGAAAACAGTGAGGCTGTGGATTGTCTTCTGAAACCAGGACGTTGCTTCTGGAAGGAGATATTGCTTCTCAAATGTAAAAGCTTTGAGCACCACCAACACAATTCCATTCACCTCCATATTGTTTTGGATACCAGTGGCAAAATATGTATTTTTGTCATTTTTAGTAAACTTGTACTTAAACTACAAATCATGTTTACTCTACATCGATACAAAGACCAGATGTTTAGAACGATGGATTACTCAATCCAAGTTAAGTTTCAATCAATTTTACGCTAATAGATTTTCATATTGTTTAGAAGGTCATAGAACCCAATGGATGGTTTAAATGGTTTGGCTTGCATGGGATGCAGAGTGCTTAGTTGTGATTTAAAGCAGTGGTTCTCAAAATTTTTCACATCAGGGACCCCTAAACTAACACAAATTAGACCACGGACCCCCCATTTTTGTCTCAGGGTTCCCCATCTGATAGTATTTTTGCTTTTAGATGTTTTATTACAGAAAGTGTATGAAACCCATGACCAAAATAGTCAGACATAGTCAGTCACTATACTACTTATATAATGAAAAATTATAAATTATAATCAAAATACAGTATTCCCCTTTTTGCTGGGGACCCCCTGGATCCCCATCAAGGACCCCTGGGGGTCCCCCACTTTGAGAATCACTGATTTTGTTGCACATTGACTAAAATGTGAAAAACCATTATCCTTTAAATACTAGTTATACATGGCCATGTGTTCTCACACAGACTTTATAGTTGCAGTGTAGCACATGGAGTGATTGACATAAAAGTACCCACTTTCACCTCCACCCCAGCCCTGTCAGCCTTTACTAGAGATGTGGGTGGTCCTTTATTTGTCAGCCCAGGTAGGCCAAAGGTGAAGGCGATTAGGGTTTCCCACTTGGGTTTCCCTCGAGGAAAAAAAAAACACACAACTTCTTTCTGTGTACGTTGTTCTCAACATAGACAATATTACTTATGTTAAAATATGACTATTCACTGATTTTATTAGTGTTTTATTGCAACAGCTCAAGAGTAAATCTCAGTTTATCTGAGAACCTTCTGATTCATTTTAAAAGAGCTTCCTAAAATGTTGGAGGAGAGTGGAATGGCCTTTAACCGAGCTAGCACTCACAGTGCTTATGTTTGGCCTCCTATCTTTGGAATATTTAACGTTTTTTCCAATTGATGTCTTACAGCACAGGGAATTTTGGTCATAAAAGCATTTTATTAGAGTTGCTTTCAGTGGTATAAAACAGAGCGACCTGGAAGGCATGCAAGCTGTTTGTGTTGAGTACAAACAACCATTGCTGACGGCAGCCTGCATTGCAGCAGTGCTCATAGAGGTTGTCAAATATTTTTTTCTGTAACATTTTTTCCTATTCAGCATGAATTCTTGGTTGTGAATGTAGTTTTTATCAGACCTAGGGAAACTAGCTAAAGACGGCTGAACTGTAATGCTCCATGAGGTAGGTGAGTTTATTGGCTTTTCCTCCTTGTTTGGGTACAGAAGTCCAGTATGTGGGGGTCAAACCCAATAAACACAGAGGAGACGGTGCCAAGTGGAGATGTATTTACTGAAGCCCCTTCTGTTTTTCCCAAAGGTGGAGGCTCATGTCTATTTGTAACCAACAGCCTCCATCCCTCTGCTTTCCAATAGTTCCTAGCCTGCAGCTCTCGCGTATTGTTGGAGCCATCACAGTGAGAGGTAGACAGCAGACACATTCTTTACAGCCCTGCTGATTGGAATGAGCACTTTATTTGCTCTGGGACAGACTTTGGACTCATATTCCTGTTTATTTTTGCAGTACTCTGCTATGCTTGGGTGTCTCTCTATGTGAGTGTGCACTGAGTAAAGCGAGGTATTACAGTAGAATATGTTACTTAAGTCACTCCTCCTGTATCCATGAAGTTTCTCAAAATTTCTTTTTTGCATATCCCTCCTCTTTAACTACTTATTACTGCATATTTGACTGTTACTTCTAATACCTGACATATTTGCAATCCTGCTTGGAAATGTGTACGTCCCTCCTTCCTGATAACAAATGATCTCTGAGGTTAAGAGTGTTATCAAAGAGCGATTCTACAAGGCTTATTTAGAAGAGGTACTCCTTAACCTGTTATTGTTTCTAAGAACCTCTGTAGTTAAATGCTTACTGGTAAAATGCCATAAATCTTTAAGGATAGGTTTTATGATCATCTTAGCTTTAAAATGAATGTGGAAAATGGGACCTAGATCCTTGGAGCTTCACTCTCATGGTGTTAAATAAAGGGATTGTTTCATATAACCCTTTATTAAACTATTTCTTAAGAGTCTTTTGTATCATCAGCCCAGCACCCAAATTGTGACCAATGTTCATTGAAAGATTTATGATGAGATGTAATTTTGGTATTCTCTTTCAATTTCAGCTTTTAATCTAGAAAATAATAAAAGGAGTTGATAATAAACACCTACTAGAGCATAAACAGAAAACTAATTACGTGAAGACTATTTCTTTTTAATGAGTCTCTACACATAGCCAGTCATCCAAACTTTTATGTGTAGTTAATGAAGCCTTTCTCAGCTCTCCAAAATGCAATTACCTCTCTCACACACACCATAGAGAAACCCCATTTAACAATCAGGGGCATAATGCCCTGCACTTTAACTGTGTTTCTCATTCTCTTTTCAAATGATTTATGTAATCTTGGCCTTGCTGCTATCTCCCACCATTCAGACAGCTGTAAATGTGTCTAAGCAGGACTATGGTGTGGTATTTTCCTCCTTGGAGCCCTGATATCCTGGGAGCCCCAAGTGAAAGCAGTCTGACAGTGCAGTAAGTTTGGCTTAAACGGCTCTTTTACTGAGACAGACTGCCACATCCTTGTGGTCAGTGTGGCGCGAGGGTCTCCAGATCTGTTACTGTTAACTGTGTACGCCTTCACATTGACCTACTTCTCAACATTTATGTAATCCTAAAGCTGACGGGGGTGGGGGGATGGGTGGTGTCATGGCTTGGTTAACCACAGGTATGTTCCAACATACACCAAGGATTTGTTTGGATAATGCCAGGACAGGCCATAGAGGGTTTGTTTTCTCTTGGCTGCTACTAAATGACTTGTTGTCATTTCATTTCTCATACTTTAGTTACAGGCTGTGACAGCACTAACCCTCCCAGTTAGTTCTCTTTAGGAATTTAACATTTGACCACCACGACAGCGTCAGACTGGGACCTTTTTTCCGTGTATGCTCCCACCTGTGTGAGTCATATGAGTGCTTTGCGTGTCCTTAATGATTACTGTTCCTTCAATAGAGACGAAGAAAAAAATAATTAAGGACTGATTTCCGATAACAGAACTTTACTCTCAGATTCATGTTTTTTTTCTGTATGCATCCTCTTTGTGTTAAATGTGCGTGCATGCATGTGTGTGCATGTCTGTGTGTGTGCCTGTGTGTGAAATGGAGTGTAAGATGTGTATGAATGTAACAATAGCCCTGTCTGAGCCCCATTACAGCTTCTGTAGATTTCCCTCTCCCTCATGGCTGCCATTGATTCAAGCCTTCAGGCTCTTTCTAAAGAAGGAACACGGTGAAACCACTGCCCGTGGCAAATATTTGACAAATCTATAATTGAGCCATTTAATCGCACTTACTCCTCTGAGCAAACAAAGGGAATCATCTCTCTGTTCCCTCCATGACGTCAGAGACTTAGTACCTGAAAGGTTCAGATAGCCTAATCCACCTATTTGTTGCATAGCTAATGACATTTATGCATTTATTTTAAATTCCACTTGGTCGATTGCCCTGAATGCAGTCATTATTCCCATTCTGTATTCTTTGAACTTTCCTCTGCATTAGGCCTCTGCTATCTGTTACGATCATCATCTGTGTCCTGGATGTCCAGCCAAAGCTCAGCTATGACGCACAAGACTTGTTGTTCAAACTTGTGCCCGTATGTCAATACAAACAAGTCATTTTTGTTATTTCTTTTTGCACACAATAACTAGACTGCAACATTTGACTGATTTATTTTTGAGTCATGTCAGGTTATAAAAGAAGCCTCAAAGCTGTAGAAGTTAATAAGAATATGTAAGAAGTACAGGAAGACTATAACAACAAAAGAGGGCAATGCAACAAACTTATTCTGGTTGAGTACAAGGAGAGCCAACAGCTATAGTGAGTTCTAAACCAAAACTTTTTTCAGTTTTACTATATAGTCATATTGTAAAGACTGTCATCATCGCAGAAATGCCCAGAAATATTGTGATATTATTTAACAGCCATTACGCTCACCTTTAGTGAAAGTGGTCACTCATAATCATGGCCCAACAGATAATTATCTTTAAGCTCATTGTTTTGGTTTATGGCCTGCACCTTTACTGTTTTGGTTCACTCTCACCACTCTCATCAACCCTGTTTCCAGCCACAGCTGAAAAAGCTCTCATAAATCCACTACACCACCAGACAGACAAAGTTAATGACTAGCTAGGGAACATTGTGGTGCATTTAGCAGATAAAAAGCCTTGTATTTCCTGAGCTAAAAGGAGATTGAATATTGGACTTTGCCAGGTGGCCAGAAACACGACTTGAGGATGAATGTTAATGTTGCTCCGTGTCTGCTGGGTGTTTAAACAGACCAGTGGTTCCCAAACTTTATTTAAGAACAAACAAAACAAAACAAAACAAAAGAAGCTGTGGTGAGTTTAGACTGTGTTGAGCATGAGATATATCAGCATTTTGAGTTCTGTTTATCGGGTCAGATCTTTCAATCTCTTGCTCTGACGGTTTTCTGATTGCTGAGCTCCTGAAAACTCCTGAGCCTGCATGTTACATGTTGTTTTATCACCTAGAGTTTTTAACATGATGTTTATGATATTTATTACGTTTTGTCTTCTGTTTTGAAATGTCTTAATACTACTGCTGGGCAAATTTTTTAATTGCAATTAATTACATGATTTTCTGCGATTAATCGTGATTAATCTCATAGTTATGTGCAAAATTGAATAATGAATTCTAAAGTAGTGTATTTCGCACTTTTAATTTAAATGGACTGATATACACACAAAAGTGCAATAACGTGGTTTGTCAACACCTTAAACAAATAAGGTGCATTTTACCAGCAGTTTTCCCTTTACACAGTAGCAATAAAATATTTCTTGTAAATCTCAACTTAAACATTAATGTAATCAAATCAAATATTAAACCAAAACTATTTGCCACTGCCAGGGCATTACCTTTTATCTAGCTTGTTAAAACAAGAGTCCAGAGCCACGATCATAACACAGGCACTGATCAGGTATCAGCATAAACATAATATAATAATGTTCAGTAGCAAGTGTCCCTGTCAGAGTGAGGTGAAGTGGTCACCTCACGCACACGCCCGCCCACTGTCAAAGTTGAATTGTCTTGAACTTTTTGTAGCCTACACGATGCGGAGCACAAATAATTGGAAGAGAGACTGATCCTCGCTGTTTGTGAGTTTCCAGAATCTATTACTGTTTACTAAATAGTTACCAGGACATCAACAAAAAGGAATTTGCATGGCAGAGCCACAAAACTAGATTTAGGCCTTTCAGGTAAAGTTATGTATAATGTTAACTTAAGTTAAATAGGCTACAGCTGTTTAGCACACAGAAGCCATTGCCATGGTTACTATCCATAGAGTGCCTGCCGTTTACTCGCGGAGCGCTTCTCTCCAGTTCACCTGACGAAAGAGCAACCCTGCGGGGCCAAGCGACTACGTTAAGATTTTAAGAACGTTCCTAAGACTGACATCTTCCCTTTCAAAATAATAATAATAACAACTATAACGATAAAATCATTGTTAACGATAATTAATTAATGCGTCAACGCGATAATGCGTTAATGTGTATATCCCTTATAAAAACACTTAATGTAATGCTTCACAGTTTTTATTTGTTAAAACCACAAAATAACGATTGTCCCATCCTCGAGACACCCCATGGTGACACAGCCCCCACGTTGGGAACCACTGAAATAGGCAGCTGTTTGCTAACACATTCTCCATATCAACATTATATGGTAAAAATACTGTATACCAGTGTAGTGTTTACAGCTTGTTCCTCCTCACCCAGGTGGCAAAAACATAGACTAATGTAGGTTTAAAGATGTATTACTTTGTCTTATTTTAGACAGTTTAAATTAACTTTTAAAACCAAGGTAAGAAATAAAAAAATAAATTATTTGTGACCAAATCACTGCATATAAAGTCTGTATTGTTTTGCCCACCCAAACTTGATTTCATGTACTTAATACATTCACAAGCTGCAGGTGATAACTGACATTTAAATAGGTTAACCTCTTTGTGTGTGAAGGAATGCTGTATGCCTTATTATGTCGGAGCGTGGGACTCTGTTGCCTGGTGTAGGGAGGCTAGGATGACATTCAGGAATGCTATTGTTGTGTACTCTCTTTCCTTTCCAAATGCGCTGTGCTCTATCAGACTGATGGTCCTTTTTAGCAGAATGCGATATCCACGGGTACCAGGGGCGAGAGAAGGGGTCCATAAAAAGCCCCAAATAAAAGGCTGTTCTCTCTGCTCTGTCTCCCCTGTCCTGTGTTGGAACGGCAGGAATGTGGCAGGCGGACCGACTGGATCTCAGAGCTTTCAGCCCCTAATGAATTTTAAAAGGCCTTTTTCATTCAAAGCAGGGTGCTGGCTAACAGCATGTTGCCTGGCCAAGCACTCGGGGGAAAAGGAGGAAAGAAGAAGAGAGGAGCATAAGAGGGTTTGAAGGAGAGGAGAAGGAGGTGCTGGCAAAGTGAGGTGGCACCTATGCAGGGTGGGGTATTGGATGTCCCTCACAGTGAGAGATAATAGGCCACTCTGCATGAGAAGCCACTGTAAGAGCATTCTTGACCCTGCCACGAGGGTCTAAAGAGAATAAAGGGAATGTGAGAGACGATGAAAGAAAGAAAGAAGGGAAAAAGGGCCAGAGAGGAAAGTTAGATGCCGCCTTTTGCCACAAAGATAATAAGCACTATAACTTCCACAAGTATTAGTATATTACTTTTCTGTAAATGCAAAATGAATTACAAGAGGAAGCAGCAAAACATTTACTTAAGCTTAATCTGCTCTAATTTACAGTATATTTTTGGGGAGCTGTGTAGGACGTGCAGTGGCATGCTAAGTGTTTCCTACTATGCTGCAGCTAGCAGAGCTTTGCCAATCATGATTACAGCACTTAGTGTTCTGCCAGAACCTACAATAAAATTCATAAACAAGCATTCATTTTATTAGACTGATACAGGTGAACACAACTATAGAAGAATGCATACAACAGACAGGTTAAAAGCTTCAGCTACTCTACATTTCTGTGCTTAGTGTTGCAATGTGCAAGATATGTGATGTAAGCGAATTTATATGTCATATTCACAGATGCAAATATACAATATACCCCTAATGCAAAAATACATCTCAGAAATGCTATTCTGGTGGGACTTTCCCATGTTACAGAGAGTTATTGAGAATGGTGTGATCGATCCATTTAGCTGTAGTATTATGGACAAAAAATTGTTGATTGCATGGTATCAAAGAAAAATTTTAAACTGAGTAAAACAAGAAATAATAAATAGCTTGAGATAGGGTTGGGCCGATGTTGAGCTGGCATCGTGATTGTTATTATAATGCCCTGTGAAAGCAGGTTTAATCCCCGCGGACATTAGTATTTTATACCTGCTTTGCACCTGCCTCGACTTCTAAGTTCAATCTTTAGTCCCACCAGGGGAAATTTGATTTGCAATAGGGTTAAAACAAACATACATGAGTTATATACAACCTGTTTTGTTCGTCTAAAAGTACTCAGTAAGTTGAAATGGTAGCTTCAACAATCTATCGTTCTGAGCAGAAGCTCAAGCTCAGTACAGATTTAGGGCATTAATTGCCGTGGGTGCAAAGGAAAATTTGTATCGGTGAGTTTTTATTTTGGGCAATCTGTATCTTCGCCTATAGGAGAGAAGACCAAATTCCATCACTTCTCCCCACACTCAGACACACTCACACACCTACACCTCTCTCACTGCAAACATACCAACTTGCCCCGCCTCTCTGTCTCTCTCTCCGGTCTCCTGATTTTCTGCATCAGCAGTATGTTTTATAAAGTCAGCCAAAAGACATGGAAGTCGTCTCTTTTGCGGAGTTATCCACCCGCCATCTGTAATGATCCGCACGTCGGCTTGTTAATGACGAAGCCTATCAATCAACCTAAAGCAATATGTCAATTGTATGTTCACTGTTGCTTTACCTGGTCCTCGCTTGTAAAATATCCATCGTGTCTGTGACTTGTAACGTAATACGAAGTTTTTTATCAAGTGATGTCTTTGTGTGACCCCCCCCCCCCCCCCCTCCCCACCTTCGCTTGCCTGATTTTCATTGTAGACATTGCAGAGGGTTTTGTTAGCACATAAACCTCCATTAAACCTTGCAGTTATCCATTAAACCAGACAGCATGATAAAGGTGCACTCCTGCCAACTTTGCACTGGAATATAGGTTATCTGCTTCAATTAATGTTGAGCTCAAGTCCCATTGGTGGGACCTACAAAAGATGCATTTAGTTCAAATAGCATTCTTGCTATTACGAAGTAGACATGATTCAAGCTGTCACTCTGATCAAGACTGGCCAATAGATACGCATCTTTTCTACGTCCCACCCACAAGATTTCAGCTCAATATTTTGGATTTGCCAACAAAGCTTTTGCATGACATTTTTAATCACACATTTGTGAGTGTGGGTACTTTTGCTCTCAAACCTATTTTTTAAATGCATAATATAGCCTCAAACACAGTAGCACTTTCAGTGCAAGACTTATCCCCCCAAAATGCAGCACAGAGTGCCACAGGAAGTCATTCCTGCCTATGGCCATCAAGCTTTATAACTCCTCCCTCTAAGTGTCTGACACACGGACACTTAGTTAGTTTTTAAACTGGGCCGTATTATCTATTTTTGTGCAATATTATCTGTTTAATAATTAATGAGCAATATTCTCTGCTTCTATTATTGACTAGTTCTTTTTGGTTCACCATAATAATCTTTAATAATGTAAACATTGTACATACCCACAATCCTTATATTTTTCTTATATTTATATTTATACTCTTATATTTTTATACTCTTTATTACTATTTCTCTTCCTTGACAAGTGTGCAATTGTGACAAAGAATTTCCTCTCGGGGATCAATAAAGTATTTTTTGACGCAAAAGTAACTCCATAAATCTCAGGGTCTCAAACCGTCGGGGCATCATTTGGTATAAGATGCAGAAACATGTTTGGTAACACTTTCTATGAAGGTCATCGCTATAATGAGTTACGCATATATTTATAACACGATATAATGCATTCATAAGACATTATAGTTATGATCACTTACAAACATGCATTAGGCGCTATAGAAAAGTTCAAATGTATTATGACCTTTTGATGTAATGTTTTATAACTAATAGTAATACCAGTTTATGTCAACATGCGGCAAGAATCTCCGCCATGTTCCATAAGACATTATAACCATCGACTCGTTATAAATACACTTTAGTCAACATTTAGAATTAGTGATATAAAATGGAATAATGGCTTATAGTAATGTTTAATGTTATATAGCATGTCTTTGTTTGCTTTAAGTAAAGTGTTAAATATCTATCCCTGTATAATATATTACAGGTTGGCACAATACCATATGAACTAATTATAAGACCTTATAACACGTCATTGTTTGCTTTCAGTAAAGTGACACACATTTTGCGCAGGAAAACAACTTTTATTTATGTTTCTTCACTTTATGAACGATCTGTATGAATTTTGAACATTTTGCAGTTTAGCAAGAAAACACATCATAATTACATCAAGGACACTCATTGTCAGGGTGGTGAAAGATCGCTCAAGAGAAGACCTGTTGCCAACCAACATCATGTAAGAAGAGGCTCAGATGTTGTCACAGATGAATGGCGAGCCTATGGACAGGCCCTAACAGATGCAGTGGACAACCACTTCAGAAAACGTAGCCTATTAAAAGACATTTTAAAGTAATTGAATGGGAATACTGTTAGCTAGCGCTAACCGCCTTCACTTTTCCAGCAGTTGCGGAAACAACAGACTTAACGGACACATTGTAACCTACACTGCACATGTTCTGCCAGACTGACTTAAGCCTAACTTAAATATTTTCCTTCGCTAACTTTCACCGTTTTAACCTTTGCTAGACGTGAGTGATGCTAATCAGTCCGAATCCATATTGGATTGTTTGAGACTTTGTACGTATGGAATTCACAAGCCCAAAGCTAGGCTTGAGTGCTGCTAAGGGAAGATGATTCTCAGCAACTTCTCCAAGGCAGCTAGCCAAATCTGGAAACTGCATATGAGTCAGAGGAGGCTCATAAAACAGTTCAAGGACACCGCTGAGTTTGTCAATCTCAGCTGCAGGTGGCCAATTTAGACAATTAAAGTAAAGCAATACATTGTGCTAATGCAAAATGAAAGTTTATGTCATTGTAAACTGATGTTGGAGTAGACTAGATGATACTGTCGCTTAGCTCTAAAGCCACAAATTGATATTAGATGGGGTCTGCTTTGTGAACATTTTATTTGTGTGATTATTCTAGTTTTTCTTGCAGGATTTGGCAGCAGCCTTTGTTTGTTTATAGTAAGTGATAAATTACAGTAAGTCTGTAATTTATCTTTGTGTAGTCAGTGTATACCTCACCATTCCCAAACTGTATACACAAGACCATGACATCACTACACACAATCTTCTCCTCAGTGTGAACTACCTAACCTACTAAAATCTGGTGACATGGTACTAATGTAGATTTTTCTTCCGTTTGTTCTAGTTCTTTTTCCAACACATTTGTGCTTGTTTTTTGTCCACATCTCATTTTCCGTGCGTACTAAATCTCCAGTCAAAACTCACGGGCTACATTTCTTTGGGTCTACGTGGAAAGACCTAATTGATGATCTCTACCACACGCACACAGGAGACAGAGCAGATATCATACTTTTGTATGTATAGGAGCCATTACCTCCAGTGATGTCAGAGGAAATGCCAGAGACATGAAGTAAAGAGTTGTTTCATACAGTCCTGCAGATTCCTGGGCAGATGACCACTGTGATAGTGCAGTGTGCTACAGACAGAAGAAAAAGGGCACAAGCAGTGGCTGTTAATTATGGTGGAGACTCGGAACAGTGTGTATAATGTGTGTAAGCTTGTTGCAAAAGGTGTTTTTTAATTATATAGTGGATTATACTGGAAATTAAATATTGAGTGCCTGTTCTCTAGCTTTGTTGTGCTAATCTGGCCTCATTGATGGGCACAGACATGCAGGCAAGGTCTTTGTTAATGCATTAAATATTTGAACTGACTGAGGTTTCCCTCACAAATGATGAATCAGTGATGGAGTAGGAATAACTTGGGACCAGCTGAGACTCCACAGCAATGAGACACAGACAACATAACACACGACTTGAACAAACATCAAAAGCCATCAAGCCAACCATCTGGATTGTTAACTTTCTCAGAACTTGAGTCAACCTTTTATTTGTCACCCAACATACCTACAAACCTAACTAAATGAAAAGCAGAGTTTGTCAGCAATGCCTTTGCTTAGCATACACAAAAATGAAAGGGATTAACTGTTACCTAAACTTAATATGCTGCACACTGTTGCTGTCAAAGCTTTTAAGAAACCACTAATAAATTTGTGAACCCAGTTACTTGGAAGGACATTGTGTTCTTCCTGGTTAACTAAAGCAGAAAGATGAATAGAATGCCTGCAGTGAAGATGAAACATGGAGGAGGAAAGTTTGATTATTCTGTGGGATTCCACTGTCACGGTGAATAGATCGGAAAAGTGCCATTGGTTCATAAGGCTATTTAAAGAAACAGTGATCCAAACAAACAGCTGTAAAAGATTAAATAATAGTATGTTGTTTTGAACATATAGTCAGTTGCCATTTTATTAGATACACCTAGCTAAATCGAATGCAGTCTAATACAGTTCTACAATAAACCCTATCTTCATGAACTGTTTTAAAGATTTATTTACCTGTAAGGCCATTTTGGAGGAAGAAGTTTGTGGTGCTGTTGAACTGTATTGCATAATACAGTTCAAGAAAAGGACATTTGTGTATTCATGCATGTGAATGTAGGCCTTCATTGTATTATTGGGCAAGTGAATGGCAGTCTACCTGGATGACCTCATTGTTCGGCCCTCCACAAATGAGGAGAAGCAGAAGCATTGTGTTGGCAAAAAAGCACAGTGAGCAGGCTGAGGTCATAGTGAGATAGGGCTTGTGGAAACACTGATGCTCTTGCAAACATGACTGGCCTTGGAAAATACTCCCGCGGGAACCCCAAAAACAGGACAGTAAAATCACACTGGGCGGTCAGACAGGAGAGCAGACCAACCGAAGTTCAGCCAAAAAAAGACCTGCTCTTTCCTCAGGTTTCCAGTTCAGCGGGGAGGACATGCAGGTGAAATGTGGATTACCCCTAATTTTCCATCCAGCGAATGCATTTCATAATATATGTTAATGTTATCTGGGTGGCATCCTTTTACTTCCTTCCTGTAAATATATGAAAGGCAGATGAGCCAGAACATGAGGACAGGAAGAGGCTAGTTTGTGTCGGTCCTTTAGCGTACCTATTTTCCGCAGCCACTGACTTGTAAAAGTTTTAACATAACTTCCTCCAAAATGACATCATTTCATGGCTCATTAAAATGATGTCATTGAAATCAGTTGGAGAGAAAAGGTTTTGTTTCATTGCGCTCAGTCTCAGGAATCTGGGTACTGCAAAATACTGTGCCTTACAGAAATCCAGTGAAAATCCTCAACTGATTTTCATCATCTTGTTTACAGACATCTGATTAGAACTGGACCGTATCATAATAGTCCTGAAGATAGGAAATGCTGATGGTTTGGGCTATTTAGTGGTGTAGCTTACTGTACGTCATTACGATTCAGTCTTTTGTTTAATATCAGCAGATGTTTGACATGTATTTCTGTTTGTGTCCTTGTATTTCTTCCAGACGGAGGCAATGAAAGGAGCTCTGAAAGATTTGAATCTGAACATTGTGGAAATGACTGATGAGAATGCCACACTGGATGGAGGAGATGTGCTTTTTACAGGTAAGCTATGTCCCCTCAATCCCTTAAATTTTGTGGAACACCTAAACCTTCCAGTCAAGCAACATCCTAAAGCCATCCGCATAAATAAAAAAATCCAGATTATTTGTCACATACACAACCATACACCGTACATGTAGTGAAATTTGTTTGTGCCTAGCTCGAGAAACAAATAACAAATAGTAAAAATAAAATAGAAGACTATAGAATAAAATCCAAACCAAATAAAGTAAAATATTTTTACAATAAAAACATATGGAAGATTTAAAAACATTTTTAGCTGCTACGCTTCCTAAAGGGGTACCATTTTTACTCTGGGGTTTCCATAAATTCATTCAAGGTATATCACATTGTTGCATAAAATAGCTGTTACAGAGCTCTATAAGCTCTGAAAGCCATTGAGTAGATCTTTTGCATTGTTTTGCCAGTTGTTAGTTTATACTGGAATTGAATATATGCTGTAGATGAAACTATGACGGTGAGACATGCAGAGAGGTGGCACCATGTTGTCTGTGTCATGTGGCACCATGTTGTCTGTGTCAGTTTGTACTAGGGCTGAACGATTAATTGCATTTGCCAAAATATCGCTGTGTGAAAAAATTTGATTTTCTAATCACAAAGGCTGCGATTACACTCTGGTCACATGACACCCAAGAGTAAAGCAGTCTGCTATGAAGCATCAACTTTGCACATTATGCTGTACCTTGACTTGTTGTTGTACAATGGCCTTAAGCAGCCCGGTGCCACGAGGGGCTTTGCCCCCTCAGCTGTACTTTCTAAAATTTACCTGCTGCTGTTTTTCAATTGTAGCCTAAGCCTGTTTTATCTATACAATATTCAAGTCCCCCAGTCTTTGACTTTTCCTAAGAGTATGTTATTTAGCCTAGGCTACCACCCACTTTTGTTGAGAGGTATCACTGCCAAGATAAAGATTGAAAAAAACAGCATTTATACGCCAGCGGGGAAAAAATTGATCTCTATAGAGAAAGCAGTCATTTTCGCGTTATTAATTTCTCACTTTAGATCAACATTCTGTGTTGCTACTGGCAACACCTTTGGTCTAAACAGGCCTGCAGACTCGCTCAGCAAGGAGAGGCTGTTGGTGGGGAAGTTACAGTGATGAAGCAGGATTCCGCTCTCAATCATAGCTAACTAAAAATCAATGTGACTTCAGTGTTATTTCAACCAATATTACTATTGAAACAACATTGAAATGATAGCCTAACTAAAAATCAACGTGACTTCAGTGTTATTTCAACCAATATTAAACCACAGAAAAGAGACTATAATATATTAAAATATATAAATGACAACAGACAATATAATCAGTTAAAAAATACAAGTTTATTTATACTACTCCTGCTCTGCTCTGTCCACCCATCCGGTCTGGAGCATAGGAAGCCATTTTTGTGCTGCCTGGGCAAAGTCAAAGACTTCTGTCCCCATTGGTTCAGTCAGGGCATCTATAACAGAAAACATACAAACAAAATAACTTTCAGTAATGAAAAGGATGTGAAGATGAACAATGTCAGTCAGGCTGAATTGGCGCTATATTATTATATAGATATTATATTCGGCAAAGCCTAACAGTTAACTTACTTGAATTCATTAACGTTACAGCTAACTAACCACGTGCTGTTTATAGTTGATGTTTATAGTTTAACGTAATTTAAATTGTCTAACATTAAATGCAGTCATACATTGAATCTGGAGGCTGAAAGTTGTAGAAGACTGACAGATGTATGAAGTTAGCTGGCTTACTTAATGTTAAATGACAGGGGCATTAGCTAGGATCAGTTACGAGCATGAGAAAAGCATGTATATATTTTGCAAAGCACTTAATCTGAGCAAAAATAAAATACAGTTATTATCATGATTTACAGTCCTGTATAGGAAATTTTCTGGTGATAAAGTTAGCATTTATGCTAGAAAAGTAACTTTTTTCCCCCTATTACTATGGAGCTTGGATATTGTGCTATTTGTCAGTATAAAATGGTATTGAAACACTTGTATATAGTCTATGACTGCATATAATGTGAGACAATGTCAATAAACAATGAATGTCTACAAATGTGGGACAATTAAACATTAGATAAATAAATTTGTGATTACCTGATGTGGACTTGTGTGGGGTTCAGGAACGTTGATCCACCAAGTGATGGTCTCCCGGTCAACAATAATTCAATGACTTTTCAATCATATTTCCCAGTCAACTATAAATCAATGGCCTTTCAATATCACGTAATTTCTGGTCAACTATAAATAGATGAATTTTCAACATTGTTGTTGTTATCCAGTCAACTACAAATCAATGCTAAATCAAGTAAGATCGCTGACGTAATCTCTGTGCATGCGTTGGCGTCTGTAGCCACCTGTTGGACTTCTCCGACAGGTGTCGAGTCTTAAACTGGACTCTTATCCAGTTTTAATCCACACTTTCTCGTTACATTTTTTATATCCTTTTTATTTAACTTAAATTTTTAACTTAAATTTTACGTGGGTTAAGGATTTTAGTCATCCGACGTGAATTTTAAGATAGATAACCGTAAAAACACCATCAACGCTACTGACCACAACAAAGCTCCGGTGACTATGCTAGTCGAGATAACTCTGCCCCATGAGGACTGCTCACTCCTTAAGAAAGCGAACAAAAAGATTGCTGACCTTATGGAAGACATCCGACGACTTTCAGAGGAACTCAAAGAGAAAGATTCCCTGCTGACTGGCTTTATGGATGTGGCTTCAGTACAAGCCAAACAGATTGTTTCTCTTAGCGCAACCGCTAACATCTAGAACACTGTGCTATGGGACACCTCTAGCCTTCCAAGGCTCTCCTCTTGCTCGACTCTGAAGCATCAGTCAACCTAGGCTGAAGTGGTGGTCCGTGGCTGCAAGAGAGGCTCGGACGGAGCTGCCTCTCCTCCGCACATCCACCTCTCAAACCGCTATGCAGCCCTGTCTGACAACACTCCGGTCCATCCAGCGGATGCACCTGCGGCTTCGAGTCTCCCTGATATGGATCCCTTTCGGCAGACAGTGCCTGCCGACACTGTTGCATCTCCTCCACTGGCTACATCTCCCGCACTGGCGGCAAACGGTGATCTCTCAGGTCTGTTACTGCTACTCCAACACAACACTCGGCAGCTCACACACTCCAAAGTCAGTCCGCACGCAGTGTTGAAGCAGATTCTGCTCAGTCCTGCTCTGGAACCACACAACCGGCATCTCCTCATCCCCTTTTCTCCCCAACCACACTAATAATTGGTGACTCCATAACCAGAAACATACGTTTCTTTAACACTACCACTCACTGCTTCCCCGGTGCCACCACGGCTGACATTTCAAAAAACTCCAGGACCTAATGCCATCGCTCCCGTCCTCCATCACAAGATTGATAGTCCGTGTGGGAACAAATGACACAGCTCTTCAGCAGTCTGAGCTGACAAAATCAGATTTTTACCGTCTTTTTAACTTTTTAAAGCATGTGGAAAGTCTGTTTTATCTCTGGTCACATACAGTTGGTCGGGGGCTGGCCGTTTCAGTAGACTCCTTGGCCTCCACGACTGGCTCCAGTCCGCCTGCAGGGCTCACGGTGTGTGTTATGTTGATAACTTTAATATTTTATGGCAAAGAATGTCTCTTTTTAAGATAGACGGACTTCACCCAAACAAACAGGGCTCAGAAATGTTAGCTGCTCACATACAGCATGTGGTGCGGTCCACACATGACTTACGTGAATGACTAATCATTCATGCAGCACAGCTGGACACACCACCGCTCACTGAACAGATCTCTGCCTCACTGCCACAAAAAACTGTCTCCACCTGCTGGCATGTAAACCGTCTGCTCCCACCGCTGTTCCAAAGACTTCTATTCCTGTCATCATCACGCATAGACCAGTAAACCGAAATGTGCACATCCCACACAGAAATAATAGTAATCTCTTAAGGATTAGGACAACTGCACCAATCCAGCACCCAAAACAAACTCATTTAAATGTGAAATCACTTTCAAGTAAGACTTTTATCTTAAATGATTTTATCTTGTCTAGATTTTACGTGAATAATGGTTGCAAATGAATGACTATAGCCAGCTAGCTGAACTGTGTCTGCCTCAATATGATTGTTTTAGTCAACCGAGGGTCAGTGGGCTAGTGAGCGTGTATAGGAAAAATGTTAAATGTCATCAAGTACGCTGTGATGAATTTAACTCCTTTGAAGTTCTCACTCTTAAAGTTGGAGGGCTGCAACCTATCATATTTGTTATAATTGATCTACTCTGGTTTTAAATTATGACAGAATTGTTCTTTGTGGGGATTTTAATATTCATGTTGATGACCCCACCAATGTTAATGCAACTGACTTTTTAAATATGTTTTTACCCTGGGTGTCAGCATTTCCTCTGTGGAATTAGTGGACATGACCATATCTGACCACAGATGTATTCTTTTTAGCTGCGATTGGCCTGTTACTCATGCCGCCTCACCAAGCTCCGTGTGTTCTCGCATCTTTAATGAAAAAAAGTTTTGCACATTCTTTCAGAGCCAAAGCCAACACCTGTCTGATTCCAACACCAACAATCTGGTCGATCACTTCAATCATATCTGCTTGTCGTCACTAAATATTACTGCTCCTCTAAAGGTTAGGCCTACGTCTAAAGCTAGTAAGCAACCCTGGATAAATGACAGCATTCGCAGCCTAAAAAGGGAATGCAGGAAAGCAGAGCGCAGATGGAAAAAATCCAGTCTCCAAGTCCATTACCTCAGTCTGAAGGATTTATTAATTAACTACAATAACATGGTTAAGGATGCGAGAACACACAATTTTTCTGAACTCATTACTACACATAAACACAATCCCAGGTTTCTGTTTAAGACTGTGGATCAACTGATAAACCCAACCCCTCCTTGTGCCTCAGCTGGAAGTAATCTGTGAATTGTTTTTATCTTATTTTACCAATAAGGTGGTGTCAATCAGAGCCTCTATTACCCCCGCGGCCTCTTACTCAGAGGTTCCTCACCAGCAACAAGAGAGTTTTAACCAGTTTTATCCCATCGACTTGTCTGAGCTTTTAAAAACAGTATCACAAATGAGAGTGTCCTCCAGCCCACTTGATGTAATACCTATAAATTTTTACTGAAAGTAATGGATTCTGTTTGGCCCCATTTGATCTCTCTTTTCAACAGCTCCATATCTACTGGTTATGTCCCTGATTATTTTAAAATGGCTTGCGTGAACCCACTTTTAAAGAAACCTGGTTTAGATCCCTCCCTCCCACATAATTTTAGACCAATTTCAAAACTGCCTTTATTGCAAAGATTCTAGAAAGAATTGTGTCCAAACAGCTGATCACTGTACTGGAAAATAACAAATTATTTGAAAAGTTACAGTCTGGTTTCAGGAAGTACCACAGCACTGAGACTGCCCTGCTTAAAGTCACCAATGACCTTTTAATGTCTGCTGATGAAGGCATGTGCTCAGTCCTGGTACTCCTGGACCTTAGCGCTGCTTTTGACACCATTGATCACAACATCATGTTAGACAGACTGAGGCACTGGGTGGGGATCTCTGGTACTGCCCTAGAATGGTTTTCATCCTACCTGTCAAATAGGAAGTTTTGGTGTCTGTAAACCACTATGTCTCTTCGTTCTGTCCAGTCGGTCTTAGGACCCATTTTGTTTTCTTTGTATCTGCTTCCCCTTGGACATATTATCCATAAACATGGTATTTCTTTTCATATTTATGCTGATGACACACAAATATACTTGCCCGTCAGATCCACAGACCCTGGAATGCTGAGTTCACTTACCGACTGCCTTTGTGAAGTTAAAAAATGGATGTCAAATAATTTCCTAAACAAAACAGAAATCCTGGTCATCGGGTCCCAGCAGATGGCAAACTAAATACTGCCATCTGCTGGTTCCCTAGTAAATCACATTAAGCCTGTGGCAAAGAACCTTAGTGTCTGGTTTGATAGTAATTTAAATTTCGAGCAGCACACCACAAAGCTTGTTCAATCATGTTTTTATCAACTTAGAAATATAGCAAAAATTTGATCTATGTTAACTTTTAAGGACACCGAGACCATTTTACATGCCTTCATCTCATCACACCTGGATTATTGCAACAGCCTTTTCACTTGTTTAACCCAAAAATCTACTGATCGACTCCAGACTGTCCAGAACTCAGCTGCCAGGCTTTTAACCAGAACAAAGAAATATGACCACATTACTCCTATTTTAGCTTCATTACACTGGCTCCCAGTATGTTTTAGAATTGACTTTAAAATTTTATTAATCACTTTTAAAGCTCTTCATGGCCTCTCGCCTTGTTATATTTCTGAACTTTTAGTCCCATACACCACCAGCACGTACCTTGAGATCCTCGGGCAGAGGTCTGCTGTCTGTTCCAGAGTCTCGACTGAAACTAAAGGGGACAGAGCGTTTGCTGTCAGGGCCCCGAGGCTCTGGAACAGCCTGCATGAGGAAATCAGGTCGGCTGAGTCAGTGAACTCTTATAAGTTCCATCTTAAAACATACTTTTATAGGAGAGCCTTTCCCAATCTTATCTGACTTTATTTTATCCCTTTTATTCTATTTTACTTATTTTATATTTATCTTAAACGTATATTTTAGTCTTTTCAATGTTTTCTTGCTTTTATCTTGTATTGTTTCTGTATTACTGTTTTTGGGGTATTATTGTCTTTACACTTGTTAAAGCACTTTGTAACTTGTTTTTGAAAAGTGCTCTACAAATAAATTAAATTATTATTATATAATCGGGACAACTATAAATCGGTATTATTCCAATGTCATGCTCATGTATGGCCGTATTTATTTAGGGTAGAGATTTCAATCTCAACCATTCTGATGATTCAGATGGAAAATCAATATTTATTCAATTATGTCTTGCTATCTGGGGTAGGTTGTTTATTTGTTTGGGGTTTTTTACACGTGTAGTAAGGTAAGCTATTGTGGCGGTCGGCGTCTGCATCACACACACAGCCACCAGTCAGCTTAGGAAATATCTGTGAAACGACCTTTCAAACCAAACGCACAAGTCCAACAGTTACAGCCAGGTTACAGCCAGTGCGCTGCAGCATCAGACGCTGCAGGGGTGGGGAACTTACTAAGCTTGTCTATTAATCATGAGAGGCGTCACTTGGTTTCATTTTCGTTGGCCAACTTTTGAATTGAACCTCAAACTGAGTATTTTTTGTTTGCTTACAGGGATATAGAAAGATGGACTCCTAGGAGATTTGAACTGAGATAAGGATGCATTAAATGGTGGTTGAACTGTGGGTTTTGTATTGAGCTTACTGTATAACACACTGTGGTGAACTTAGTTTTTCTTGAGGTCTGTAGGTAGGCCGACCTGATGATATTATATTATTTAATGCCATGCCTTGACTCAAATTATCTTTCTCATATCATTAAAATTTGATACTACTTCTCCACCATTACTCATCATTAATCATACTATAAACTGATTTACTGCTTATCCGTTTTGAATAATACAGGAGCTAAAGAGTTTAAAAATTAATCGCCCTAGTTTGAACTGGCTACAAATGTGGATACATGCTAGCCATGTTGTGCCGTGGGGTTGCTATGACAGTGATATGAAATGCATCATCAGGTTTTATCTCCTGCACTGCATTAGTGACCTAATCTGCAAGTAAAATCCAAAAATACAATTTGGTTTAAGATGTGGGGGTTTGTCTGGATGTTTTCTACAGCTGATGTTCCTTAAGACCCATTATTTAATTAATTGAACTTTTACTTTATGAAGCACTTTCAGAATAATTTTACATTGACCAAAGTGTTGTACAACTTAATTTTGACACCAGAAGCTACCATGGGCATATTAACACAAAGAAAAGCTTTATAGGTTATACACATCATCTTGAACACAATCTACAGCAAAGAGAACAAATGTTCATTTAGTATAACAACAATAAAAGTATAAAGCATTTTCACCGTCCTTCAATACTTGAGGTAGGTAGGTAGGTTTATTGTCACAATATAACAAGTTATAGAGTGAAATTGTGTTTTGTAACTCACTTCTGCTACATAGCAGACAATATACATTAATACAGAATCAAGGTCAGTAATGATGTTTCTACTTCAGATTTTCACTGTACAGGGCATAAATAAATGCAGAAATTCTCCAACCGTTAAAAAACTATTTTAAAACAGCAACAATAATGTACATATTTCTGGTTGCCTTGGAGGTGTCTGTTGAAATTGTATAACAGGATGCTTTATGTTATGGTCTTCTTTATCTCTCCCCTTATTTTTGCATCTCAAGACATGTAATGCCTTATTTCTTACATAATATACTTAAACTTCATCAGAACTATGTGTGTACTTTTTGAATGGAAGCACAAACAAAAGATATCTGTAAACACATTAGAGAGCAATGAGAGTGTGAGAGAGTGTTGGCCTCTGCAGTCACGGCTCAGAGAGTTTACTAAGTGAGAAGACCATTGTGTGTGTGTTTCGAGATCCTCCACACAAACATCCCTCTGTGCGACCTTGATGACCTGGTGCCTCAGCGCACAGAATTTCTCTCAAAAAATAATCAGTAGCGAAAACATTGTGCACCTTACTGCATGGTCAAATCAAACCAGCAGCAACTCTGGGCTCTTGTCTTGCTTCTGGCATCAGGTAATAAAATTGATGAGGGCAGAAAATCAGGAGCATGGTTGTCATTATTAGATCTTCTGCACATACTGTAATAGTCGTGTGGTGAGTTAAAGTGTGGGTCACTGTCTTCTACACTGCTCAGGCCACTAGGAAAAACTATAGTACACCTAATTGGGTTTCTAGACTCTGGCTTTGTGCTTTCGTTCCTTCCAGCTGAAATCGGTTTCACATGGCAGGGCTAGAAACATTTCCTGTTGGCAGGGCCCCGGCTAACGGCTCATTTTGTAAAGGCTCAGCAGCTACATTAGGAGCCCATCCCTGAGCTCAGTGTGCTGCTGCAGCCTTGCCAGGCATTCAGGGCTCTGTCTGTTTGTGCCCCACCATACTGACCACAGTTGGCCTTTCTCACAGGCATGCATAAAGCACACACTGTGGTGACTGCAGTGTTCATCTGCTGTAGCGCCACAGGCTCGCTGTATTGTTGGTGTTTAAGATGTTTAGACTATATCAATGTATACCTTACAGATACTGTTTTTTAGTAAGTGTAAGTTTGTAGGGTTTAATGTTTTTTAGTTTTGTGATTCAGAGTGTTTTTATTTGTTTTCTTATGTATTGTGTATGTATCAGTTGATCTGGGTGGCAAGCCGCTGTATACAATTGCCCCAACAAGCATCATAATGTTGAATTGAATTGATATTTGCTTACATAACTGAAGTAGTGTCTTCCTTCAGGTCGAGAGTTCTTTGTGGGCCTTTCCAAACGGACCAATCAGAGAGGAGCAGAGATCCTAGCTGATGCCTTTAAGGTGAGTTTAAATGATGCAGTGGTGTAAAAAGTGGCTGAATCACAATTAATACTTAAATCTGCAGTATAAAACTTTTGTCTCCCCCTTCTGACAGTGAGAGTAATTACACAACACTATTGACGCGCTTATGACATACAGGCTCTGCCATACTGAGCTGTTGTCACTATGGTTGCTCCCCCTTCGGTTCCGGCAAACCAGTCAATGCTGGTTGGCTGGTCACTATCGGTGTGGTGACACAGACACCGGATTTAAAACCCCGATATACTGCGTATACAGAAAGATTTACCTGCAGGTGTTGAAAAAAGTTGACATGGCAAACACGCCAGGCAACACTTGCTTACTTACAAATGGACAAATGTAAGTCCTATATTCACTCTCATTTAGCCTTATTTAGTTTCACCCAATTATAGGAAATATCTGTCTCTTAGATGCTAAATGCGCCACTTACTATGTGTCACCAGTTTTTCGAGGCTTTTTCACTGATTTCATCTGTCTGCTGCAGCTGAAAACGACTGATGAGAGCAGTGAGAGTGAACCAAAATGGTAAAGTTGCGGGCTGAAAAAACAAACAGTGAGCTAAACAACTGTATAAAAGTACTGATTAGAGCAGCTTATGGTGTGTGTTTTGTTTCTTTACAGAAAGATATTAAACTTACAGTTAGGTCAATCCCAAAAATGTAAGTAAAATAAGTATGCATGCTAACTTGCTTAATCATTACGAAATTATGGATATATTGAATCTATATGCTGTTTTGGTCTTTTTTTATAAATAAAACCACCACTCTGACTTCTTAAGTCTCTTAAATGGTCCCTAAAACAATCCTGCTGTGGGCGATCAGACATTGCAAACAA
>NW_024040226.1:0-29572 GCF_014851395.1 Micropterus salmoides
GGTGCATTATTCCAGCCATGTAGTGGCACCAGATAAATAGCCTAAATTACTACTTTGTAGAGTCTCATTCCATGGCAGCTGGAAATGATCATGTGAAATTTAAGTTTATTTGGAAATCCTTCAGGATTAGTAATGTTGGTGATGTCTGTAGTTTTACCAGAGTCAATGAAGACCTGAGGTAGCAATCAGCCCATAGTCAGATTGCCACATTATAAAGATAGAATCAGGGAGAAAAACACCAGATATAAATAACTCTCTGTCTCTCTTATTTTCTGCTGATCAATTATATATATTGTAACACTTGTGTAGTTATTGTGGGCGATATTGTAACTGTCCCAATACCTCTGACTCAGAATCCGACCAGGAAGCTGACATGTTGATACATAATTATCTTAATTATGTAATTGATGTGGCATAAAGCGTAGGCCACAGCTGATTTACTGAGTCAAGGCAGAATAACACTTTCTGTTTGACAGCTAAAACTGAAACTTCTTCCATTTACAAGATCTTTTTTTTTTTTTTTTTTAAAGTTCTAACCCACAGGAAGTCAAGTAAACACGGTTCTTATATTCATAGAACACTGCTATCATCTATCCATTCCATCCATATACAGAAACCATTGGACCTACAAACAAACAAAAATAATATAATAATAACTATTGGATTTTTCTCTCCAAAATATTAATATTCTCATACCAATTATGCCATTTCTGAGTCCCATTATTCTGAAAATAACCTGTGGCATGCCTAGCTAATATGTTGTGTAGTTTGCCATAAGGCTGGAAATGAAACCCAAGGCTAAGGGGCCTTTTTGTTGCAGTCGAGCTGAGTTGTGCATTGGCCTTAAGAGTCAATTACTGTGAGTCTTATGGATCTTATTAACAACACCTCACATGTCATGTCATTGTAAATAACCATTACAAAGCTATTTTACAAAGTGACTTTAGGTGTGTTTTAAGTTGCACTGTGTGCGTGTTCTGTGGTAATAAATCTTAAATGACTAAGTATGGTAAACTGTCAGGGCACTACAGTAGACTTTACTCACCGTAGCTGTTCTTGGCTCAGTGTATGTGTGCTGAGACGGAGCAGACTGTAGCGTGGCTGTTATACACTGTGGTAAGTACAGTGTCTAATCACTGGCACAGGTACACAGGGTTTTATGGCTCTCAGCTCTAAAGGATCAGAGGCCACAGAGGACAAACCTACTCACCTTCTTTAAACCCCCTCAATTATTGATGGCTGCTTCCTCTTCTCTGCTTGACTTTTCCTTTCTCTAGCTCAACAACAAACATAATAATGCATTTCTTCTTTTTTGGAGCTCAGTGGAGAAAAAATGGTGACAATTTGTAGAGATGAGAAGCGAGAGGGAGGGGAGAAACTGGGCAAACAGATGTGTTCTTGTCAAGTCAGATTCAGTGTGATCAGTGATCCCTAAACACTCCGCCACTTCTTTATGGCTTTCCTGAATACACCTCTGACCCCTCCTGGTACCTGGACACCACTCTGTTGAACCAATATACCTATTAGTGGTTAGAGAGTTTGTCCTATCAGATACTGGATTAGTTTTCAGTGACACAGAGATCAACTGAATACAATTATTGGTAAATTAAGCTGCAATATGCAACTTTTTAACATTTAAATAATGATTGTCTGCTTTCAAGCCTGCATTCCTTTGCCTGAAAATATATTTTCACTGAGGTTTGGTTATGTGTAGAAAAAAACGGTCTGGAACATCACTCACAGATTTCTGAAAGGGACTTGTTGAAGCCTGGATTTAGGTTTACCGCTGCTGCCATCTTGTCAGTGTTTACTTTGTAGCCTGAAAACTTGGGCAAAGAGAGACAGGAGCCTTCTCTTAGTTTTTAAATCTCAGAGACCTGTCAGTCAAAGCAAACACAAGCCCTCTTCAAAACTCCAAACACATGTCAGAAGAAGTGAAATTAGTAGTTCAGACCCAACTTAAGGTGGAAACAAAATTGACTGAGGTTGTTTTCCCTGTCGCTCACAGTTTTTCTGCAACCTGCACACAGACTGTATTATATGGACTGTATTTTAAGCCTTTTTACACTGGCTTTTCTGCCACTTGAGATGGTATAAGCCAAGTCATATGAGTGCATCCAGGGTTTAGCTCTTCCACTAAGGTGGGGCCATATAAAAAGAACCCATAGCAACAAGTTAATTCACGAGGAAAAATGCCTGATTCCTCCTCAGATGTGAGAATATGCAGCTTTGTCATTGTTACACCATTGTACATTCAATATCTTCAGGTTGTATGCTGTAGGTTGGTTTGCCAAAACAAGCTATTTGGAAACATCACCATAGGGTTCTGGATTTGTTTTCACTTTTTAAACATTTTATTGCCTGATTCATAAACAAAATAATGGCAAGATTAATTAATATAATCATTCATTTCAGCCCTAAACAAAGTATAGCAATGATAATAAATGATAATGCCAGAGATAACAATCTTACTTCCAGAACAATCAGTTCATCACTGAAATTCATACAAGCTGCTAACACTAATAAGAGTAACAATTAATCATGACACATTCTCTGTTACTGTTAGCTAACAACATCCACTTCAGTTAGGTATGCCAGAAACTGCAGGTAACGTTAAATAAAGATAATTGTATGGCTCTTGGAGTAGTGTGTCTGTGAGAGATAAAAATGGTGTCAAGCACAAAGCCCAATGTGAGGCAAAAAATCTGAACCAATTCAAATCAATGGATGATGCCTTCACTTTGTAGCATCTGTTGTTTTATACACTCCGATTCTTAGGACCGAGAATGTCTCCAAAAGTTTTATCATTGTAGCTGCCAGCAATGTCAGCAGGATAATAAGCAGGACATGTATCAAAGTTTCACTCGTCCTGCTCTTCAAAGTCTGAACACAGTAACTACATACTAGATGGCGCCACAAATGGCTGCCTCTGTGTGTTGGTGCTCATTGCCTTGTCTTGTTTTCTCTGTTCATTCAATGCTTTGCTGTAGGACTTGGAGCATTAACATGAGGTTAACAATTCCAGCAGATGTATAGAGTTTAGCTGGGCTTTTTCTTAATAGTTAATTGACGCAAGGAAAAAGCTACGTACCTGTAATGAACGATGGAGTATAACAATCCAAATAAAGTGTATTTTATTAGCGTGAATATTATCCACAGGCATTGTCTGCATTCTTTTGAGGTCAAATTGTGGGGTTTGACTGAGTGACTGGTGCCTCCTGAGCTAGCACATGATGATAGAGTAGTACCGGGACAGCATATTGCCTGCTGCATTTTGGATAGGAAACCAATTGGTTTGGTTAGATTCAGTCTTCAGGGCCCAGATCTTTCACTTTGTGACACAGAGGCAAATATGCCCTGGCACACACACACACACACACACACACACTCTGCAGCTGGGGCTATTAAAGAGAGGCACCAATAGGAGCTTGGTGAGAGATAATTGTCTCATAAGTCAGTAAGCACAGCTGTTGGCAAGGTCAAGTTTCATTTATGGACGCACGTCGCACTCTCAGTTATGTCGCTCTGTCTTTTCCAATCTGTCTTTCTTCTTCCTCTCTCTTTTTCTATCTGTTTGAGCCTGTTCTGTACCTGTCCTGCTCCCCGTCACTCCCCACCATCCTTCCCTTCTTCTCTCTTTCTGCATGGTTGGGCTTCAGGATTGCTTGTGCCCTTCAATGAATATTAATAAAAGAGTTTGGATATTATGAAAATGAACTGTTTATTTACTGAGTCTCTCTCTTTTGGCTTTATGGGAGGTTGGCAGGGGCTGGATGCCAGACTCCCAAGTATGAGAGTGAGATAGACCGGTGCTATGCTAAATAGGATTCAGGTCAGTAAGAGGCTGTGGCCAATCGGATCTGTCATATGGCTTTAGAGGAGCCCTCTCTTTTCCAAACAACACTACAGCAAATCATGGTTTTCTTTGGCACTGGGTGATGAATGGAGTGGTTCTGGCTTTGTCTCAGTGGTACAAGGCTTCAAATTTGGTTTGGCTAGTCTTTCAAGTAATTTAAGTATGTTTATTTGTCAAGAGGCGGGAACCTCTCAAATAATTGTATAGTTTACTGAAGTCAAAGTAGCATGATGGAAAATGCTATGTTACGGCTATACTGCTTTACTAAAAGTTTTGGCAGTAAAATGTAATCCAACATTTTGATAGCAAAAAGTACTTAGAAAAGCATATTTTGGTGTCAGCCCAATTTGTAGAGTTTATGGGATTTCCATGGTTTCAGAACAGTTTACTGTAACAAGGAAAGGAAAGAACAAAGAACAAAGAGAGGGAACTAAGGAAGACAACTAAAGGGAACAATAAAATAATTAGGAAGGACAGAGGGAATGAAAACAAAAATCTAAAGAAACAGACAGACAGAGAGAGAGAGAGAGAGAGAGAGAGAGAGAGAGAGAGAGAGAGAGAGAGAGAGAGACATGGGATGACTAGATACACATAGAAGGAAAAAACACTGAAGCACTGTCATGGCCAAAACAAATGTGATATTGGCTGCGACAAGGAACCAAAGCTGTAAGATAAATGTATTGGACTTGAATGTTTAATGTTTCCCTCATACAGTATAGTGGAGACAATATCAGCACTTCAAAACTGAACTTAAGTATGATACCTGAGTAATGTACTTTCCACCTCTACTGACTGACGATTATTTTACGTTCTGGAAGTTTGACCAGTTTCCAGTGTAAGTCAGCTTATCCCCAGACTTTTCTTGAATCGACTGATGTTATCCTGTTTCATTTATTTTCTACCACTTCAATAGGGTTAGCTGACAAAGCTGCTGACAGTAGAGACATCCAAATATGTCTATGTGAGGGCTGACATTGTGACAGGCTGACAGAAACACAAAGTACGCATTTACATTGGGTCCAGTCTTGAAATATGTAGTGTAGAAAGAGTTGACAAGAGCATATTGTCATCTGCTGAGCCCTGCCTGTCTGTGAGCTTCTATACTTAGACTCAAGACCTGTATAGAGTTGGCATATGACAATCCAAACTTGCACTGTACTGTTGCTGCAGACCAATAACACGAGCGAACAAGTTCGAAATACCCAGGATATCTTCTCGTTATCTGGCTTCACAAACCTAACAGCCACGATCAGGCTCAGCATTATCAACTCAGAAAGTCAACTCAGGGTTTCCCAATCAAGCTATTGCGCGTTCACATAAAAAGGGGCAGTGTTTGCAGTAGATGACAATTCACAAACATGGCCAAGTCGACTGACAGCAGAGTGTCATATTTTACAAACGAAGAGCAAACTATAACATCAGACAAATATGAAGAAGTTAAAAACATATAATCAAGGCTAAAGCAACACAGCTGAAGCTGCCACATGCAGGAAAAGGACCGAAAAGCTGCGTGAATATGAAAGTTAATGGGCTTATAATGTTATTGCCCCATCATTAGATCTGACTATAATTACATTTGTGTTTTCCATTAAATGAATGTGTTGCTTAGATGTATTTTAATGGACTGTATGACAATTTTAGTTTTCAGTCTGCACCTGCAATGGCTATGTGTCAGCATTTCAACATTAAAAGCAGCGGGCACTGAACAAGTGGTTGCTCCAGCTCTCTTTCAAGAATTGAACACACCCAAGAATGTTCCAAACATTGTTTTAAATTAACTTCATAACGCAAAACGGAAATGCTCATATAGTGCTTGAAAGACTCAGCTAAAGGTGGGGTGGTATGCCAGTCCCTATAATATCAGAAAGAAATGGAACCCAGTGTTATAATAAACAAATTCAAATTAAAGTTAATTTAGATACCAAATATATGTTCATAATATTTAGGCTCACATAAAAAGAGAAATTAAACCATTACCTGCTCAGGTTAGCCGTTCAAGTTATCATGACGATGTATCCTCGTTGGACTGAAAATCCAGGGTTAATCCCGAAGTTACCTTTTTAATGTCAAATCCTGCTTCGTAGTACATGCCTCCAGTTTAACATGGAATGGAGACAAATCATTTTTCTTATAGATTTTCTGATCATGACTTGGCCATTGTTCTGTAGGCAATTCAATAGCCTCACTCATTTATGCAGTTTATTAGATCACTTTACACTGCCTGCTGGGAGGAGTTCACGCAAATGTCTCATGGTATTAAATGAACTGATGATCATAACCAATGACCTGGTACCATTAGGACCGTTACAGACAATTTGTTTTCATGCAGTTTCTGCTAGAGAAACCGGATAACCGGATTTCATGGCCATGCATATGCATTTTACTGAGACAAAGTTATTATTGTTAGTGTCTATTAGACTGCTGGTAGATGTCAATAGGGATCAACATGGTTCTTTGAAATCCTCTGTTTGAAGCAGTTGACACAAAATCAAAAGGCCATAAAGAAATTACAAACTAAAAGTGCTTTGATGTAGGCTGGAGAAAGATAAAAGCTGGTCAATTGAGGGTGTATCAGACAATGACATGGTGGCTGACAACAACTGAGAAGGTGTAAGATCCATTTTGATAATGAATGTTACAT
The DNA here is from genome assembly GCF_014851395.1 of Micropterus salmoides. Classification (NCBI taxonomy): domain Eukaryota; kingdom Metazoa; phylum Chordata; class Actinopteri; order Centrarchiformes; family Centrarchidae; genus Micropterus; species Micropterus salmoides. Next base: position 6,498 of record NW_024040226.1, read on the forward strand.
CGAGGTCTGTTCAAGGTTGACTCAAACCCTTTTTACTGTGTACCGTGTTTTTATTGACTGCATGCAGCTTCACGTACACAGCTTATGTTAAACTTAGGAATCTTCTCTGTGCTTGAGAAGAAGCGTTTTTCCTGCACAAGCAAACAAGCAGTGGCCTTCTTTTTTCTGTTTATAGTCAGCTGAAGACTTTTTAATGCACTTTAATGCAAGTTTCCAAAATTGACTTGCTTCAGCCATGTCTCCTTTGGCCTGCAATCTTCATGTGACAACTCGTCATTAAAGGGATGGTAAATGACTGTAATCCAATGTACCCTTTGTCAACTTCAGCGAGTATTTCCGCTTAGTTCACTAGCTCTCCATTTGCTCTGAAACAGCCCTAGCTCTGTAAATGGGAAACAAAGACAGTGGTGTGGACCTTCCCCACAACATTGTTCCATCCAGTCAGCAACAGGTGACAGAGAGAGAGTTCTATACACCAGCACATTCAAACGTGATGGACTCTAGGCTCTGTGAAGAAGGACAGATGGATGAGAAACAGCCAAAGAGGAAAAGGTCTGAAGAGTATAAACAGCTTCTGAGGGAGTACTGAAGGGAGGGTTGTTTGGTAGAAGAGATCAAACTGCTAAACAATCTTTCTGCAGAATCACTTACTCTCCCTTGTAGTTGTTTCAGCATCACATTTTTCAGTCAGTTTTTAATTGGTTTCCATGCCCAGAGAAAAGGTCATATTAATAAGTATAGAAAAGCATTTAAAAATACTTTAAGGTCTTAGCAGTACGCAACATGGATTCATCTTCTACCTCACACACTACTTAATTGATAGTTTAAACGTCATACCTTTATTGTACCCTGCCTACACTGTCTATCTACACAGCTCTGGGACCCAATAAAATGGAAAATGGCAATCCATCAACCCCTCCTCCCATATCCCACCTCCTGCAGCGTCTCGTCTGCATTTCCCTTTATAGATTGGAGGCATTTCTTTTCTGCTGATGTCAGGAAGTGTGTTTTGGGGCCAGAGCCAGACATTGTGAGAAATGGGACAGTGCTTCTTATGCTGCTTCTTTCTCTCTCACTCTCTTCTGATGAGCCACAGGAAGTGATTATTTCTAATCTATTGGCCACCACTTCCTATTCAGCAATGACAGAAGCTTACATAATTATATGGAGTCTGGAGTGGTGCCACCACAATACAGAGTAGCCAATCAGTGCTCCTGTTATTGTTGGGTGGGTTAGGCTTTATCTAATTTTTTTTATTTTTTTGCACACTGCCTAACCATCTATAAAGTAAAGAAAGCCATAAAACAGCATATACACATATACAGCATATAAATAAATGACCAAAAGTCACATTTACAAACCTTTTTTAAACATATTTTTTATTCCATGTTAATGTTAAATTATTAATTGATAACCTAAAGACATTGCCTACCACCTTTCTGAATCAATTATCTTTTTATTGACTGTTCCTTCAAATGTTTTACTACTCTTTAGAGTAGATTTTTATTTATTTATAGCACCTAGCAACTGCAAGCGGATCATGGACTTCCTGACGGACAGGAAGCAGAACTTGAAGATGGGAAAACATGGGTGTTTCTCAAAACCAAGAATGCAAAGAATAGACTTGTGTTCTTAGGGAAGAATGAACTTGCAATGTCACGAGCACACAAAACGCTGCTGACGGTTGCGATGCGTTCTTGCTGCATTGCTTGCCGCCTGCATTGCTCTAATTATTATAACAGCCAGGCTTCATCCCCAAAAACAAAAAGCTCAGAATCAGGTTTATTGTAGGTATTAACTTACCAAGATATATTTGCACATAAAAAAATTATATAAAATAAAAGCAAATAAAAAGCAAATACTGTGACCACAACTCTACTCAACTCTGTCCACTATGCAATGTCTAATATAATAATAATATTAACAACAATAATAATAATAAAGGAAAGACAGTCCCCTTTCATACTATTTCTGATCATTTTTCACGAAGTTTCACAAGACCAGATTTTTTTTGTACATTTTTATGTACATCATCAAGATGTCTCTTGATTTAAGTTAAAATATTACTAAATTGCTCAGAATGTACTGACAGAATAACAGTGGTACGAATGTTAAAACCATCATACAGCTGTGGGTCTTTCTTCTGCAGTTGTTGTTGGAGTCTGCTGTGTTGGCTGAGGGCTCTCTGAGCTGATCTGGTAGGCCGGCTCGTTAGCTCCCCCCCGCGGGCTGGTTTGCTAGCTCCCTCCGCTGACGGTTACGGAGCGTCACAACTCCGAAAAACGTTTGAGCACATTTTCGAGTTGGCCATCATTTTTAGTAAAACTACCAATATTCGACATCTACACAGCTGATTTCTCGCCTCAAACCTTATCAGAAGTGGATTTAGTGATGAAATAACGTATGAAAATAGTGCAAAACGTTCTGTTGTTGGCCTCACTCAGCTTTTTTGAGCCGCTCGCTTGAATGCCGAAATGAATGCTGGGATCTCTCTGCCGTCAAGTTCACACAAGTTACCAACCGATGCATCCTCGGTAAAATGGGTGAGTCAAGAACATTTATGGGATTTTAAACCGTTCTTGCCAAAATGCAACCTTGTGTATTGGGACAGTACTAGGGCCACAAAAGATGATGTTTCACAAGAACACAAGAACACAGATTGAGAAAGGCCCCATGTCTCTGACTCCTGGACCATCAGCACTGGTTCCCCTCAAGGTTGTGTTCTTTCTCCTCTGCTCTTCTCTCTGTACTGTACACCAATAGCTTCACCTCCAGTCACCAGATCATCAATGTCCTGAAGTTTATGGATGACACCATCCTCTTTGGGCTCGTCTCTGGTGGAGATGAGTCCGCCTACAGGTAGGAGATCGACCATCTGGTGACCTGGTGAACCCAGAACAGTCTGGAGCTCAATGCTCTGTAGACAACGGAGATGGTTGTGGATTTTAGAAAGAGCCCAGCCCCACCATCCCCCATCATCCTGAGTCAACACTGTGGACTAAGCCCGGTTCTGTTGCCCACACGCCCTGCTCTGGTTCTGCTGCCCATTCAGGACTCAGCTAATAGGACCACTAAGTTAGCTGCACGTTTAACTGAGCTAGCAAGCTAATGTCAGTTAACAGCAGTTAAGATCCGATATGTGATCTGCTGCCCCCTATTTTATTTGGAGTATGAATTTGACAGATAGAGAGTAGTGTTAATTCTTATTGCACATTTAAACAGATGTTACAGGAGAGGTCAACAAGCCACAAGCGCATAAAGTGAAGATACCTCAAATTAAGAATAATAATAATTTAAAAAAACTATTACAAAAAACATGATTTGGTAAACTAAAATAAATTAAATGCCATCATTGAAATACTAATATAATTAACGCATTCTTAATAGCTTTTTTTAATGTATCAATTAAATATAATTACACATTACACATTGAAAAATCTCTGTCACACTGCAGACTCCATAGATTTAGCGATACATCTTGCCAAAAAATGCAATAGTATTAAACAGACATCAACTTTTATTTTTTCATTGGTCATACTGTATATTGCATTCATTTTGCATGAATTGATAATTCATATATTTTCACATTTTCAGTTTCATATTCCTCATAATATATTTTGTTGTAATTAGTGCCGCTGTTCAGCTGCAGCTACAGCTTAGTTTGCTTTGCCACAGGGATCATGAAAGGTTAAATTTACCTCACAAAATCTATAATTGTATTATCTCAGCAGCAATTTGTCTAAAATTGATGGCAACAAAATTAGACTGAAATAACAGGGATAGTGAACAAATCAATCCAAAAAGGTGTTTTATTCTTTTTTTGTCAAGGACCACAGCTGTCTTAATATGGACACTATTACTGTGCACATGTGCAGAGTGGGAGTAAAATAGAGAGAACTGTATCTGTATTGTTGTCAGTAGCTTGTAAGAGGATCATGTCCACAGGCCTCCAAATCTCCTTTATATTATTACTTACAGTAGCTAGAATCCCAAGGGCTCTCACTTACACACACTACCACTCCTACACACACATATACACCCAAATCACACAGTATACGTTTGGCTTCTCTGACTGCTCATTATTTTTCTTACTGCTGAGGTTTTATCTAAAAAACATGTTGAAAATATGATGCGGTCGACAAAGTGGTACACCATAACACGCCATATCACAGTATATTTGCTCTGCAGCAGTAAGGTTAGAATCAGAATCAGCTTTATTGGCTAAGGAATTTGACTCTTACACTCTAACAAGTATATGTATATGAAACATACAAATATATGTATATCTACATGCGTATATTTACAGTGCATGATGTGCACGATGATATGTATGTTACACTGTAAAAATATAATCTATAATGGAAATAAGTGGATGTTTTGGTGTTACAGGGTCACTGTGTGACTGATGTTAACTGTTCCTCAGAGTGATGGCTTGTTGGAAATTGATAGGGTCTGGGTTTCTTTGGTGTACAGTGGTGTACTACTAGAGGGGAGAAGTTGAATCGGGTTTTTGTCCAGGGTGTGATGGGTCTGCAGTGAAGTTTCCTGCCCATTTCTGACTGTAGAGATGTACATGTATGTCCTGAATGGAGGGCAATTTGGCACCAATGATTTTCTCTGAATGTCTGTTGTGGTCTGTTCCTGTCCTATTTGGTGACAGATTGGATTATTATTGCAGTGTACAACTGGATCAGCAGCTCCTGACGCAACTTCCTGAGCTGGAAAAGGAAGTATATCCTCTGCAGGGGCTTACTGATAGTTGTGTCAATGTTCGATGCCCAATTTAGGTCCTGGAAGATTGTGGAATAGAACCCAATCAATAGAATGGCAGGTGTATGAAATGATCACTGCCTCGTTGCAAGTGTGTTTGTTTTACTTCTTATAGCATCCCATCTTCAGTATATCTTTAACTGAGAAATGTTTGAGCAGAAGCAGAGCAAATCTAAGTGACCTGTCATAAAAGAAGTGGATGTAGCCACTGTTGTGTCACCCATTGCTTTGTGGACTACCATTCTGAAGCCTCAAGTTTGGCATTTTGGCTGTTGCCATTTGGAATCAGAAATGACCATATATGGACAAGAAGATGGAGCTAGCTAGCTTGGTTAGTAAGTTGCATCTGTAATTCATGTTAACTGTAATATTAATTGGGATAGTAATTTTGGCCAAAAAAATAGACTTAAAACAAAATGTATTTACTGGATTGTGTTTTAGTACAACCAACTGCTGACCAAGAATTTTTTTGGCGTCAAAAATGTTGCAATTATCTTTCATGAACTGAAAACACACTGAAGGGGTAAGGACATCTTGACTCTTGGTCAAGGCCCTATGGCGTCACTTTTTAACGCCCTGGGTACCCCTTTAGTGTCTTTTTAGACATTTTAGGATTCAAGTTAGCAACGCTTAGCAACAACAAATATGCAACGTCTGGTAAAGTTAGCAACAATAAATATAATAGCGTTTCAAAACATCGCCATTTTGAAACAGCACATTATTAAAGTTGTGAAAAGTTGGAATTTGGTTAGGTTTAGGCAACAAAACTACTTAGGGTTAGGAATAGACTAGGGCTATGTTTACTATATCGTCTACGGACCTGTTGGCACCTGTGGCGAATTTCAAGAGGTCCAGTCGTGGGTCTGTAATGGATTTGAGGTGCACAACACAGGCTGCCCAAAAGACTTCATTCCCACAGAGGTCAGGATGACGGGTCTGTAGTCATTTAGAGACTAAAGAGATTAAGAGATTAAAATAAAGATAGACCTTTTCCAGTGTGATTATAAAATAAACCATTTTAACCTCTCATAACGGATGGCAGGACTCTAAACAAAGTACGATCCAATAACAGTACACACATTAGCCAACAACAACTTACCTCATTCACCTCTGGGAAAGTCTGGGGTATCAATAGTTGAGCGATTCCACTCTGCATCCTCTGCCCTAGCACTGGTCAGCTATTTCATTTTAAATAAGTGTGTTTAAAAAGGAATTGTAACCGCAGAGAGTGATTCTGATTTAGTTCTTCAGTCTTCCTCATTTGTAAAATTGACTATGTAAAAACCTTTTAAATGATCTTGTATTGCAGTTTGTGGGAGTTTTGTCAGGGTGCGGCAGTGCTGGGCAGTGGACCAGCCTCCCTCTAATGGTTTGGAACTCACTGCTGCTTGGTTGGCCATTGCACTGATTTAGCTGCCCTCCAATCAAAGATGGTGTTTACTTCAAGTTCATTTATCATTTAGAGAAGTGGCAAACGGCTCTGTTTTTTTTTCTTGGGAGGGCAGCTGCTACCTTACCCCCCTTTTCAGCTTATGGCTACGGAGATGGCCCTCTGAGAAAATAGCACACCCCTCTGAAATTGAACCTGCTCTCTAGTGTTACTAGAGCAAGGCTGTTTGGAGGCGATAGAAGAGGGAGGAGGGTTGTTCGTCCGCCTCAACTTCCATTAAAGACAAGCAAGCAGGGCAACCTCGAGGCCGTTGATTAAGCCCCACTTTGCGCTTTTTCTGTGAATGAACAGGAAAGAAAAAACGTTGAGGTGTAAAAAGCAATATCCCGAAGGCTCGGTGGGTTATTCTTGGTCACAACTCTTTCTCTGTTCTGAGACCTTTACTTAGTCACCTCAATTAAACTGCACCACCCTGCTCTAATCTGGGGCTTTCTTCCACAGCTCAAACAACATGACAGAATACATTTCCATAGTAACGCCTAGGGAGTCATCGCATCACGGAGGAGTTTGCCAGTGTGTGTGAACCTGTGTGTGTATGCAATTGGACCGAAACGCACGGTAGAATTGGAAGCCTGTTTGCTTAGAGGCCATCTCCAGGGAGTCTATTTGCCAAGGTCTCTTGCTGAGAAGGTTAGCGGGGCGTCTGAAAATGATGAGGGCGGTAGAAAAACTTAGTGCTTCAGTTGGAGACAAGACCGTGTTCTGTTTCTTGTCTAAATTTCAGATCGAAGTGATTGATGTCCCTGTTCCTGTGTTTCTTCTCTTCACCTTACAGCACAGCCGAATCCACCGAAAATTCACGAAGGATGGTGGGCGTACAAGGAAGTGGTGCAGGGGAGCTTTGTTCCAGGTAAGCCTCAAAACAGTATGTAGCACTTTGATGCATTCCCACAGAATACTGATTTCCCTGCATACACTTTAACCACACTGTGTGCTTGATCCTGAAGTCGGAGCTTATTACATATTTAAGATAACATCGGGCCACCTTGCCGCTGGCAGTAGTTTTATTTTCTCAATCTTACAAGACCTCTTCGGCCTTCACACACAGATGACGCTTTTTCACTGATTGATTGATGGCAGCTCACTGTTCCTTCCACCTTTTCCATCTTGTTATGTATCTGCTTGTCAGGCCAATTATTTTCCTGAGATTGTGTTTTTCTGCTGCGTTGAGGTGATTTTGAGAAAGCCTGCAGGTGGCTGTGCATGTGTAGGCTGTATATATGTATGTAAGGTAATGCCCATGCTTATGAGGACCAAATGTACGGATCGAACAATTAGGAATTTTAGGAGGTTTTTTTTGCTGGTACTCACTTCTATAACAATCAAGGTTAGCTTTACTTTAAGGGTAAAGGTGAAGTGCAAGTATCAAGTAATAATGAGAGGTAAAGGTTAGGGTAAGGTTTGAGTTTTGTAGTTTTCTATATTCCCAAGTAATGTAGGACCTCATTAAAACCATTAAATTGGAACTCTAACTCTGCTTCAACCCTAAATACATGAGTTGCAAAATTATACAGAGCAACTATTGCTTTCAATAAACTCTTAGCGCTTAGTTGCTGAATGCTCCATAGTTACAGACATTTCCCTGACTTTATGATATCTTTTAAAGCTACAGTGCCAATGTCACTACAGAGAAGAATTATTAGTTAAATTATGCATGTCTGAATTCCCAGGATAATGTAACACTACTACTATTATGTGATGATTTATTTACTAAGGCTGCCTTCATTTCATTTGCATTTTGCATTTATTTATACACCAACTTTTCCACCTCAGCGAATGTTTGTTTTTTTTATTTGCAGAATATCTGGCCTTTGCATTTGGGTTTTTTTAATGTGCAAATGGATGGAAATGCCATTGCTGGCTTTTTTGTTAGCTACTTTATTAGGAGTTAGTAAGCGTCAAGCAATGCTCTTTATCCTATCCTCTAATGCTTGCAAACTATGCATGTTTGCACATTTGTTGTGAAAGACCAGGCCAGTATCCCTAGGAAAAATCTTCACCTCATAATATGCATCTGGATGACCTTTAATAATAGCAGAAAGTGAGGGTGCGGAGGTCAGGGTGGTGGATGGGCATGACAGCGTGTCTGAGTTTCTGTCCCGTTGCAGCTTTTTTATTATTTGTTCCCTAACCTGAACTATAATATTGTTTTAGTTGGCTAATCTTGACCATACCGTAGTTGTCAAGTGCAGATATTTCATAAAGCAAAGTGGGGTGAGATATAAGCAGCCATCACAGCGGAGCGTTAGAGACCTTTAAATTAGGGCAATCACACCGCTCTTAGTAAAGTCCTAATACGTTCTCAATGGAACACTCATATTTACAGTCCCCACCTTGACACACATTAAAACTAATGTTTGCCCACTTACTTCAATACAGTCCAAGTCTTTGTGGAGCTAGCAGAGCCAGCCAGTCTAAAGGTGCTTCCACATAGCTTAGATATTCAGCCATACTCATGCAGTTTCTACTAATTTGTGAATTGTTTTCACACTAAATAGAGATTAAAGTTGGCATATTATGGTGACTGAGAGACTGACTTTAGGGAAAGGGCCTTAGGGATTAAAAACATTAAATTAAGGTAATGTGGTGTTGTGCACTTTCTTATAAAGAACACTAAGGCTTCCCAGCATGTCCGAGCATACATATTAACGCCTGTTTGTCCTTCCCTCTGGCAGCAAGCACTTGGTGGTTTGCTGCCGCGTTTATATCTCAACTATCTCTCCGGGACATCCTTGTAAAAGAGATTAAAAATCTCAATGGATTTCTTTCCTGGTAAAATAAAAGATAAATTTTTTTTAAAAACTATCTCTTCCAGCAGTTCTCCATGGCGCACTTGCTTTGCTAACCACCGTACAACAGCTGGAGCAGTTAAATACTGTTCACGATCCTCCTGTGGCAGTGCGGAGAATTCCCTACCCTAGTTACCTTCTTCTGCAGATGGCAGGGTTTCATAGCTGGATATTAAAGAGAAAGGAAGGGTTTTCACTGCAAATGAAGCCTGCTTTAATGATGCAGAGAAAAAAACATGGAACGTGGAATATATTCTTATTGTACTCAGTCTACTTGGACAGTGAGTGGTGATAAACGATTTCATTGGAAACTGAACTGTTTGTGCACTGGAATTTTAGTCGTATGTTACATGCACATCATTCAAAGAAAATACTCCCTTAGAGCAGTAATCCATTATAATGAGTATTATGCAACTCTTCCTCACCTACACTTTAGCTATTTTATATATTTCTTATTAGAAATGATCAGTGGAAGAACTCAGGAGACAGTCTAGTTTTTGAATATTTTATCATTTGGCAGTTATAGGGGTTCTTAAAAAAGTTGTGACTATGAATGGCAGCCAAAGTAATATTGTAGAAATTGAAATGGAGATGATTTATAATATCAGTGTAAGGCTCCAGGCAGCTCTGTAGTAGTGCTACCAGGGCTCTGAGCCCTCTCCACTTCTTTTCACCTGTTAATGGCCCATTTCTCTTCCCTGAAACGTTTCACAGTGGAGGTCAAAAACTGGAGTCCAGCATCTTAGAACATTTGCTCCCCAAGGTTGGAAAAGCAAATGTAATCCCATTCTCAGGCTTGTGTCACCACGGCTGACCTTTGGAATATTACTTATCCTTTCTGAACTCTCTCAATTAGATTTAAATTTGGTAAAGGTCAGATATAACTCTACGTTCTGCACCTGTTTCCCTTTTGCTCTCACCTCCTCTTTATGTCATGTCTTAGTGTTTAACTCTTGCAGTCAGTCACTTTCACTCATTGTTGTCAGTCTTTCTACAGTGCAAAAATTTATTCCAGAGCTGTTCATTTCATTGTAACGACTGAAGCACACAGGACACATGTGATGTATGTAACTAATCCGCTCATTTGTTTGTGTCTGGTGTATGGTTTTATAATTCAACTTTAATTTCCATGCAGTGCAAATACGCAAAGAAATTATCTAATTTTCCCAGACTTACAACTTGAGTGCCTGCTGTGTTGTAAAAGTCTATTTAATGTGTTAGAATGTTAAAAACAAAAATGGAATGGAAAAGCGGAGCCTGCATTTAAGCCAGCTAATAAGCTGCCACTGTAATGCTCCAATTATTGAATGTAACAAGATTACCAGCACTGATAATAAGTATTATTTTTGAGAATTGTGTAGATAATAATGATGGTGCTTTTGACACTACACTGTAATGTACAATACGAAAACCTGTCTTAACTGCAGTGTTAAAAAGAAGTGCATTTTATGCATGTTAGTACTTTGAGACTACACATTTCTTGAGTACGTTTCCAGGATCAGTAGTTGGGTCAATGCATTATGGTAGCAGAAGGAGGCCTAATGCCTTAATGTGATTTTAAACCCTTTCTTATACCCTGCCTCTTTTATTTTGCTGGGAATTCTTCATTAAACTGAAATCTAAAAGTCTTTGCTGCTACCTTCCAAGCCTGTAGCCAGGCTTTTAGAAAAAACGATGCCTTGAATCCAAGTCTAGTCAAAATTGACCAGAATGACGGTTGTCTTGAAGGCACATTTTTGATGAATGGTTGTTGTCAGTAATAACCTCAAAACATTGTGTTTTTTATAACTGCTTCATAATTAGGGTTTGGGTACATTTATCCCTCCATGTGGTCACAATCCTCCCAGTTGGGGGAGATGTAATGGGTCATCAGTGCAGAGTTTGGAGAAATAGGGCTTTCCCCGTGTAAAGTCCCATCAGTGGCTTATGACAGAGCTGTGGAGGCAGTAGTGGAGGACGATGAGGAGGAGGATGGAGGGAGGGAAAAGCTACGGAGAGGGCAACTGCGGGGCAGAGAGTGATGAGAGTGCTCAGAGAGACTGACACAAGGATGCTTTTAGGGAGATAATGGGGTAATAGATAAATCGCTCTGGCTTTTAAACACACACACACACACACACACAGGCACACACAGGCATTATAGCCAATATAGTCACAGCTCTCCATTGGATTTTTTTGTCCCAGGGATCCATATTAAAAGATGTTGTTATTGTTAATTTAGGATTAAAATGTTTAAATTGAGGATTAAAATGTTTAACTCCCCACTTATACTGTATGTGGAAATAATTAGGATGAGTGATGCTTATAATTCTGTTAGTAATTGTTACACATCCAATAATTAGGCTAAATTCTAGCAAATTAAAGCTCTTACATAATTCAAAGGATTCAGAATTTAGAACTGTTTTCATGACATTTTACAGATACATGCAGTTCAGCTTGAAGGGCTGCTTCACCCAAATCACAAATTAACCAAATTTCTTTTACCTTGAGTCATGGGCATGTAGACTGTGGTTTTGGTTTGTTGATTGCATGAGATACTCTAACTGCCTCTACTCCAGTGCAATGGAAGTACTACAAATGGAATTCAAAATTCAATAGCTACTTCCCTTTTCAAGAAATATGGGACCAGGAGCCACTTGTACTGACCAGATTTGTTCTTAAGAATGTATGAATGATTTGAGATACCTGGTTGCATTTTTCACACACAGTTTTTCTTGTATTTAATTTTGAATGATTCAGGCCTGTCATATGAGTTTCACACAAATGGCCGCTTTTCATTTGAGTAGTTTCTAGGAAATTCTCATCAAACAAAACAAGCATGAAATTTTGAGGAATCTGACATCATGTCGAACCATTAACTTGTTATTTCTGTCACTGTACAGCTTTGAAATGGCGCGCCATTGCTTATTAATATTTGCTTATTAATATTGTTTCATGTCTCTAATATGCCTGCTGACACAGCTACATTTGTTCTTTTTTCGTCTGCTGATTTCCGACAGCAAGACTTGAAGCTCCGCAATCTGAATGAGTGAAACAGGTACTGTGGCCAATTCAGAGACGTTTATTTGCAGATGACAAACTCTCATTAATAAATGGCATTAATCATGTTCAAATGAGCGATTTATGACCCATTTGTACAGTTAAATGAGTTTGGTAATTCTGACTTGGAACACTTATTGGAACTCACCTCAGAAAGAAAAGTAAAAGAGGATTTAGATAAAACTAAATAAACACACTTGTACAGGACCCAGTGACCTTACTACTCTCAATCCAAAATCCACAAGACATATTATCTGTAGTTTTCATAGGGACCTCTGAAATGATGTGGGCAAGTGTGGAGGAGAGATGCTGGGTATATCAGGAAAAGGATGCTGAAGTTGGAGCTGCCAGCCAAGCAGAGAAAAGAAGGTCAAAGAAGACGAGAAAGAAGGTGAGGGAGGACACGCAGGTGGTTGGTGTGAGGAGGATGCAGAGGACAGGAAGCGATGGAAACAGATGATCCCCTTTGGCAAGCCCTTACAGGAGCAGCCGAAAGAAGAAGAAGAAGAAGAAGAAGAAGAAGAAGACTTTCTCAGGAAGTAGTTCCAAATATTCTGTTGGGAGTCAAGTGTGTGGATTATCCACAGATGACAGTCTTTATGGAAATACATTTAACAGTTGAATTTTTAAAAATGTAATCTTTCAATACTTCGAGCATCATAAGTTAAATCTCATTCATCTTAATTGGCTGCAAGACAGGCAAGTCTCACAGACAGATATCTCAAACATGGACAAATAAAAACTAATTTCTGCATGGCTCCATAGCTCTAGAGGTAAGTCATGTATTTGTGTTTTTGGTAATTTGGAGACCGGGTAAATTTTACCCGCTATAAAAACGCAGTGATTTAGTGATTATTTCTGCTACATGTTGCTCCAACACACTTTGGGAAACATTATTTCCTATAAACATATTTCATATTTCAGGCATTTACAGAAAGTTTATTCTATTCTGTTCATTGTCTTCACCGTGCAGGTCGATCGCTTGCGCTGTGTATCTGTGAAGGACACGTTCACATGCGGCGGCTCTTTTGATGTCATCCACTCGCCGCTGTTATAGATGTTATAGCCTAGTTATATTCTAAACACAGCTTGAATTTAAATGCAGCATACAATTTACAAAAAAAGATGTAAAATGTAAAAATGTTGTAGTGTTTTATAGGCGGTACTAATAATAGCCTCATAATGTCGGCTAAATCTTACTGTTCGGCTTGTTGACTCCATCGGGTATCCAGAGAGTAACACATAGCCACAAAGTCCAAATAAAAGCAGGCTATTTATTTGAAAGAAACGATTATTATCAATTCCAAAATTCATAGTAGATTTTTACCCAACGGAACAATGTATAATGATCACTTTTACTAAAAATACATAGCATTGAAAAAGTTATAGCCACGCTCTCTCGAAGGGACCGCAGAACAGACCTATATCACAGCGAAAAACTCGGCTACTGCAGTATTAGTTTTGATGATCATGTAGCCTACACAAAAGCTATAAGCAGCAGCTTTTATGCATGTTTACTTCATGCAAGTGGATCGCTGTCAGATAAAGACCTGTCCGATGCTGAATCAACCCAGGACACATCGCCTAGCCCCCACCGTCAGACTCTCCTTCACTCACTGCGCTGAGAAAGTGTAATGCCTGTAGTGAAAAGGCGTTGTCAATAGCAACATAGAATGTTTATCTAAACGCTCGAAATGAACAGCGCTATAATGACTCAACAGGGGTAAATTTTACCTGCTGCCGCTTACAGGTATAAATGCCCATTTTTTAAATCTGGCTTTATCTTGACATTTTTTAACAATAGGGGTTGCTACATAACACACTTTTAGGAAAAGTCAGAGACTTGGGGACCTGAATATTATATTGAAACAAAGATAGATACAATCAAAAAACAGCTCGCGGGTAAATTTGACCTGTTGGCGGTTCTAGTGTTAAATGATGCATTTAGTGAAAGAATTTGGAGCCTGGCTGTCATGTCAGCCACTCTCCTGATTTAAATGGAGTAAAACCTGTTGGCACAAGTGTTGAGTAAAGTGCTGCAGTGCTCTAGTTAGGATTGTTGTTGTGCTTTTTGCTGTTAACAAAGCATAGAGGACAGCTCTTGATCTTGAATGTGCAAGCATCCGATATAATCATTAGACCTTATCGTACATCTCCCCATCTGATGCTCCATTTTCCAAGGCCCTCAACCCACGTCAGAGCATTTTGTCACAGCTTCTCATCACCCGAATTTGATTTAATCCTGTGTTTTCCCCTCCTTACACTCTTGTTTGATAGCCACTTTTGTTTCCAGCAATCAAACGAGCGGCTGCGGTTTTTCTAGCAGGCTTGTGAGCTGATTAACATTTGTATTTTTATTTTTTTTACATCCCACTGAGACAAGAACCAAGCACCAATTATAGAATTTTAGCTGCCAGTTGTAAAAGTCCAAAAAGCAGTGTTGTGAAAAATCCCCTTAAATGTTTTTCTTTTTTTTAATACTGAATACTCCAGCTAAGCCCCTCTCTGAATCAATGGAGGAGGCTAATTGGTAGTTTCTTTGTATATGTCTGGCAGGTAGCAAGCTCTTCTTCAAGTGACAATCGCTGATCGAAAACCAATTAAAGACACAGACACCACCATCAGGGACATGCACGATTTGCCACCAGCATGTTTATGGGAAGAAAATGGACATCCAATAGCACATTACCAATTTGTTATGGGGGTACCCAAGCCAGCCCCTGCACTGGAGGTGAAAATAAGACTCTGAAATGTGCAGATGTTACGGTGGTGTGGGTGCAGGTCTGATGAGAAGAGCCCTCACAGTGGTGGGATCAGTGCCTACAGAGTGTAGGAGATGGTTTCTGACCATCAGCAGGGGCGGACTGACCATTGGGAATTTTGGGAACAATCCCAAGTGTTCAAGAGTTTTTATTTTTCAGTTTCTGATGTTCAAGTTTAAAAGATCCGCGACCGCACTGGCCAGCCGGTCCGATGTGTCTATCAGACTGGGCCAAACCAATACTATTTTGAGGGGGCGCTTGGACCGATCCTCCTTTTTGCTGAAATCTGATTGGCTCGACTGTGCCGATCAAAGGAGTTTACTTTCCATCTTGGACGAGTTTAATCTCAATACGTTTTGTCGGTGCTAAACTCAGCCCAGGGTTGTGTGATAAGCACAACAGAGAAGGTTAATATGTCGAAAAGAAAGAAAGAGGAAAAAGAAATGTGTGGTGCAGAACAAATAGAATTTAGAAGACAGATGTTGGGCACAAGAGGCAGCTAAATGCGTCAAATCAACTGACCTCTTCCTTGGTGGAAAGGTGCTGTGGCAAGTACAAATGAGGCAGGACCCAGCACAGGGACCGGAAAGTAATGCATTTATATAACCTGAGATTATTTATAGGCCTTTATTTATAGGCATATAGGCTGTATTATATATTTATATATTACAAAAACAACAGCTGAAGGAAGAAGGAACAGGAGGAGGAACAGGAGGAGCTGCAGGAGCTGCACGAGGAGGAGAAGCAGGAGGAGAAGGACCATGGAACCAGAAACAGTGACAGGTACAGGGGCCTGTGCAGGGCTGGGAAGGCAATTATCCATAAATAAGAAAATGGATTATTGTTAGTTTTATTTATTACTGATGTTCTTAACGCTCATATGTAGCTGCGTAATCAGTACAAGCACAGGGGAGCTACTCAGAACTGAAGCTGAGGGATTTGATTTTTGCACACACACACACACACACACTGCTCTATTTTATGAGACTGAATTGTAGTTTTTAATGATATTTAACTATTTTTGCATTCTGACTGACTCTGGCTTGTCCGGCCTGGTCTTGTTCAGCGCAGTGGTGCCTTGCTGATACAAACTTAAGAGGCAGGTGTCACAAAATATTCTTGAAGGTCTTTATCATAATGAAATTGACTGTATACAAGTGCAACACTATTAATTAAAATAACTTCTTAAAATCTTTCCCCGCACCCCCACACAGCGCTCGCATAAAAGGCCTCTCTGTTTCAAAGTCCTGGGCTGAATTTCAGTCCCAGTACCTCCCTGCACACCAGAGGCAGTTTTATGGGCCTCAACATCTAACTAAACAGATTTGGCCCCATGTGGAGACGACAGTTGCAAGAGAAATTTCTCCTATCAAGGTGAAATATTATCTTCTGCACTGATATACTGAGCAACAATTTTTTCCACTTTGGTACCATTCCAGTCTTTTTGCTCTTTGTAGTTTAATGTAGAGGTATCCGCAAATGAAAAGAATAACACTTTGGATCAGTTTGGCTACACAATTTATTTTTCTGAGGCAGGGTTTTACTCTGTGTGTGTAGACATTCTCTACTAAAACACTCACACAGCTTCTCAGAAACCCAGACTGAAATGTAGTTCCTTTTTGAAAATCCACAAATAATGCGGTTGCAACAATCACTTGTTTTGAGACCCTTTGTATTGTATTTCCAACTTAATTTTAAGCAAAACAAAGTAGAAAATGATTTAAGATACAACAATATCTTAAAAAACTAGACCCTTTAACTTAAAATGAGGTCAATGAAAGAAACAGCAACTTTAAGCCTGAAGTAAACATAACTGACCTAACAAATGACACAAAGGGAGTGTTAACAAAATGATTGTTGTATTTATGCACATTCCATCCACCATACTGTCTAAGTATGGTTTAGATGTTTAGGGCTCGGCGGTCAAGTTAGCAACGTTTAGCAACAATAAATTTGCAACGTCCGGTTACACCTTCAAAATGAAACTCTAGCGTTTCGAAACATCGCCATTTTGAAATGGCACGTTATTAAAGTTGTGACATGTTGCAATTTGGTTAGGTATAGGCACAAAAAGTACTTGGTTAGGGTTAGGAAAAGATCATGGTTTGGCCTAAAATTACGTACGTCAGTTAACACTTTTACATAACTTTGTCTAACTTAATAACTTAAATATTTAATGTTGACTTTTTGTTTCACACAGGACATGAACCCCGGTCTCCTGGTCCAAAGTTGGGGTTCTGGCCCTCCATCCACTCCAACCACTTGCTTACTGCATCTTTTCTGTTAATATCATATACCTACCTTTACCGTCAAAAACTGACGTCCAGTGCGTCCATATGTGATGAGTCAGGGAGTGAGAACGGGTTGCATCGGCCGTTTTTTCTTAATTGCATAATTTGCTAAATTTGTGCTCTTTTCTAATTAATTCTACGCCTATACTGAGCATGTTGGTTGTAAATCTATATGTGGGAGCGCCAGTTAGCTCTCCAGTAGAGCACGCCCCCCTTGTACAAAGGCTGAGTCCTTGCTTTAGTGGCCCAGGGTCAAATCCAACCCACAGTCTAGCTGCATGTCTCTCTCTCTCTCTTCCACCTTTCCTGTCTCTCTCTCAAATGCGTGGCATTTTTTGGACTAAACCCCCATCATCCCTGCGGAGGAGCCATAGTGTTTTAACAAAATGGTGGAAGTGAGGCACTGACACTCTTTTTGCACAGTGGCCAGCTTTTATGTCCTATCTGCCAGGCCCTCAAAACGAAGCAAGTGAAGTAACACACATGAGACAGCTACATTACTCAGAACTAAGTGGAAAAGAGGAGAGGTGAGAGGGAAAGGAAAACAGGAGGGGAGAGGAGGTAAGGAAAGGAAAGATAAAGACAGATCAAAAGAGGAGGAGGAAAGGAAAACAGGAGAGGGAGAAGGGAATGGAACATGAAAAAAGGATTTTGGCCTCTCAAATCCTATGTCAGATTAATTATGTGTTCTTATACTGGACCAATATCATGCTGATGTACTTGGCCACCTCCTGCATGTTCTAGTCCTTCTAGTGCATGATGGGCACATCTCTTGTCTCAAACAAACGCCCTCTCCTCTTAATCTTCTGTCCTGATGTGTCCTTGTGCTGCTGCTTTCTGTCTAACTGAATGTGTGTATGATGGAGTCCACATTCAGTGGACTGGGGGGAACGCTGGAGCTGCTCAGCAGGCCTGCACACTCTGTCATCGGCTCACACACACTTGCGTACACACACACACACACACACACACACACACACACAGTGGAAAGAGGAAAAAAAAATCCAAACATTTTAACAGAGAGGAGAACATGTGGGGCTGCTGACCGGGTAGGATTCACATTTTTAGTAACCGTCTGTCAATTTCTAATGTGATATTTGGAAAATCCTACGCATACACGCACTAGCTGGCTGAACATGATCAACACACATATACACATGCACAAAGGCACACACCTGCGTCCACACGTGACAGCTGTGGGTATTAAGTGGCAGTGTGATGGATGGGGTTCAGACAGGATGGCCCTCATAACCTCCCCTTTATTTACCCTCCACTGACTGACAGCAGGGAAAGAGACAGGGAGGAGAGGAGGGGAGGAAGAGAGGAAAAGAGGAGAGCATAAGGAAAGGAATGAAAACAGGAGAGGAATTAGATAGAGGAAAGGAAACAAATGATAAGAAGGGGAGAGAGGGAAGGGGAACTGATAAAAAGAGAGAGAGGCAATGAAGGGAAATGGATAAAAAAAACTGGAAACAGATGCAACAGATGAAAGGAGGGCATGACAGGAGAGGAAATGAGAGAGGGAAGATATGACATAGAGGAAAAACTGATAAAATGAGGAAGCGATGAAGGACAAAATAGGAATGGAAATATAAGCAAAGAAACTAAGTCAAGGGAAGAAAAGATAAGGATATAAAAGAAGGGCACAGTTGGCAAAAGAGAAGAAATGACAGCAGAGAATAAAGAGAAGAGAGGAGGAGGAGAGAAAGATGAAAGGAAATTAGAGAACAGGGAAGATGGTAGATGTGCAGGAAAGGTTGCAGAGTGGGTATATGAGGAGAGAAGTCAGGTCCGAGTTAGATCGAGCGAGGAGATGAAAGCAGAGGCAGCGAGTGGAGGGTAAGAGAAAGAGAGCGGCGGGATGAATAGAGTTGAAGGTCGGATGGAGGGGTGGGGATTTTCTTAAAGAGCCACGCAAAGAAAAGACTGTTGGAAATTGAAAAATATTCCTTGTGGTTGACAGTAACCCTGTGATGATGGGCGCACACCTTTCCTCACCTCCTTTAAATCCTTCAATTCCACAGGTCACCGTGAATCCGCGGCTGGCTGTCAATCACCCAGCCTGTAAGCACCGCTGGCCTCCAACTTACAATGACAAGAGAGAACTTTCTTTTCACACTCTCCTTTTGATCTGTACTGATCACTCAAGATATGCCCAGTCAAAACTGGCTGTCTGGGTTACTGTACCTTCTCTCCATCCTTATTTAAATCAAATCTGCATTTTCTCTGATTCTTTTGCTCATTTTTGCTCTTTCTCTGTCAGTTCCTTGATGTTTTTTTCTGCTTCTGCTGTCTGACAGCATGGCTTTCAAATATCAGCTAAATACCAGCTCTCTTTATTCCACTATTTAAGAGGAAGCACACTTTTTGCTGTTCAGCTTGTTGAGATTCAACGAAGGTGTTTGATCTTGCGGGCGTGTTTAAATAGCTGTCCTAATCTTTGGACCACCCAGTGTACCACAAATAGACAAACACAGGCAACTGAAGACAACCTTCGGTTTTCTGACTTTGCAGCATTTTTTTTTGATGCTGTGCATGTGTGTGTCTAATTGTTTATGTTCTTTTCTATTTGTCTATTTGCGGTGTGTGTACTGCAGTGTGTTAGGGGTTTAGGGCCACCGTAATGTCATAAGAATTTAAATGAAACAACTTATTTCTATTATATAACTATTCCATATGCAAAGTATATCCATTAAAAATCTGCCTAATCTGTGGTCATTTTAATCTCAGTGATGAGTTGAAAGTGCCCACATAGCAGTTTAATTTAGGTCAGCGCCTTTCCTCTCCCCTCTGTTGTTTTTGCATGCAACTAATGATTCCTTTATTATGATATAATCTGTCAATTATTTTCTACAAACAATTGCTTATTCTAAATCGTCTCAAAATGCTGAAAAATATTCATCAAAGTTCCAACAGCCCAAAGTGAAAGTCATGTCATATTATGTGTTTTGTCTGACCAACAATCTAAAACCTGTGAAATAAATTTTACACTCATGAAACAAAGAAGCTTCAAATACTCAGATGTAAGAAGCAGAAACCAATTTTAACAATTTTAACATTCATTTATTATCAAACCTGGTTACAATTCAGCAACTAGTCGATAAATCGTTGCAGCACTGTCATAAATCTGTCGATGCAAATGCATGTCCCTTGCAGCCAGTTCTATGCAAAGATAGTCATAGCATTTCCACGTGTTGCATTTAAAAAGTGTTTCATTGTTAAAGGGGTATTTGGGTAATTTTGTGTTCATTTTCATACATGTGTATGACGAATGAAAAAAAGAATGGCGCAGCAGAGGGGGAGATATCCGAACCTTTAGGCCGAGCTCAAGCTGCAACCTGCTAAAACACAGAATCCTACATTTCCCTAAACGCAACAAAAGCATATGTTCATCAGACCCTCGCTGCCTAATAAATGTGCTCTTTATAGTCCACCCAGTTTGTAACACACTCTTTCTGCTAAAAATGCATACCTGTGTTATCTTAACGACATCATCAGGGCTGTTTTTACTGACTTAGACTCCCTCCAGAACCACAGAACATATACCTGATTTCACCGGGCAGCTAGCACTGGCAGTGAGTTAACACCATACTCCCTGCATTTCCTGTTTTACCATACAGTGTCTATGCAGGCTGTTTTAAGAAGGACATTAGCTCTGTGTGGAAAAAGGCTGCCTCTCATTCATTCAATGAGATCAGTATTTTGAAGCAACAGGATGCAATGTTGGCCGGAAAGACTGTGGAATAGCCTCAACTTTTACCGCAACGCAATGTCATCTGGCAACACACTGCGATGGCAGGTCAAGCGCACGCTCCTGATAGATGACTTTGTAATGCTCACAATCATGGTGATGGAGGATAAAGTGTTTGTCACTGTGCAAGTTCTCAGAGTCGTAACATCCTGTCTCATAGTATTTAAACCACTGTGCAGCCCTCAACCTAATAGATCCATTACTCAAACCCGTTTTCTGGATTGTATTTTGATGTCTCAGCACAGCCCCACCAACACCAGGCCTTTTGTTTATTTTCTACACAGTGCCATTTTCAGACTGGACACCTGCTAACAGTTGGTCCCAAATCTCACCTAGGTTTTTAATGATTGAAATCTGGGGACTGTGAACACCACAGCTTGTGATTCACATCGTTTCGCTACTCATCAAACCATTCAGTCATCTCTCATAACCTGTATGGAAGCATCTGCACTTGTTATGTTTGCCCGTCCATTTATTCTGGTTTTCCCTGTAATTTGTCACCTGGCTGTATTGGTGCGAAGCAAATCTCTTACAGCCAGACTGTGCCAATGAAACCAGTGAAGCATGGCCACATTTTGCATTTGTAATTGCCTCCTGTTAGCCATTGCAGTGTCTACTTTTGTGCTAAATGAGATAGGATTATTTTGGTTTCATTGCAGGGCCGTGATGAGAAGAAAAATGACCTGTCTGACAGGTTTTTTACCATTTATTTAGGCTGCTCTCACCAGCTTGAACAGCAATGGATGGAAGATCAATTAAATGACATGCCGCACTTGACCTGTGGAGCCCTGACACGCTGGTACTACTGCCACACACTATCTCACCTACAGACAATACACTCTCCGTAATTATTGAATCATAAAAATGCTATTTCAGATGGCATACACACAGCATTTCTAAAGATACAGAGTCAGATCATCTGTCATTTCTAATACTCATATGGGTTTACAATGCTGAATATATATGAATGTATAGCCCATGCTAGTTATTCTTTGAGTGTGACTTGTGCCTGAAATCATCACATGCTCTGAAAACTGCCCTTCATTGCAGTTTTTAGCTACCTTTCATCACATTCAATTCAGTCCAAGCAGCCATGTGAGTACGAAGCTATGTATATCAAAGCTATGAAAATCTCCGGAAGACAAAACAATATCAAGAGGATCATATGACAGCCTGTGTTGTAATCCCACCATGGACGTCTTTGCCAAATACCATTTCCTTTTATTGACACTGATACGTGTACTGAGGGATTACACATTGCGATATAATCAAATAATCTGTCGTCGTCTGAGTCTGGTGCAGGACAAAGCAGATCGTAAAAAGCAAAATACACGATTACATCTGTTCCCCTCATCTGCCCGTCCTGTTTATTTCGGTTATATGGTACTCTGTCAGCGGCTGATTTGTGTGTTTAGCTCTCAGAGTGGCATTTAGGAATGCGAGGCGAGGTGTGTGTGCGTGCACCTGGTGTACCTACAGTACAGTAAGTTGCTGACGCTTAGACTCCAGTCTTTGATTTACATTGCCTTGGTAAATCCTGTTGTGTTAAACTCCTTACATATGCCCCCACGGGGAAACAAATTGCACGCGATGCTGGGAACATATTGCTTACAGATGTCACAAGTGCTTTATGATTCACCTCTGCTCCTTCATATATCAGTTGTTTAGTATGTGAAGAAAAACTGAACAATAAATACGTCACGTTTTTTAACTGATATTGTTTTCCTGGCTTTGGTATGAGATTTTTCAACAATAACCAAACTCACAGCCAGAGGCGGTGAATAAAACCTCACTACGGAGTGACTCACTGTTGATAAAACTTCTTTTTGTCTTCGAGGATCTGCAGAGGTGTCAGCAGAATGCAAAAGCTGAGTATTATATCACAGGCTTGTGTTGTGGTGCCTGTCGCGCTCGGAAAGATGTAAGATTAAGCTGCATCCGCGAGGCTTTCTGCATTATCCCTTTTGCCTATGGAGGCAGAATAGCAGCGTGCATAGTAAGTGTGAGGTGGCTGGCGAGGGAGAGGGTTCTCTGTAGACATTATGCCGAAGTGTACAGGCAGACACTGATGGTTTCAAACACAGACAAATCATGATGGTCAAACACAGCAAACTACTATAGCTGCTGTACTGTTCGTGTAGTCAACCAAGGAGGGTTTTTTTAAAACCGGGTTTAAAATAGAAGTTATTTTAGGCATTCAGGCTGCACAAACTGTTATTTCAA
>NW_024040227.1:0-32128 GCF_014851395.1 Micropterus salmoides
TACTTCACTTCTGTGACTTATCTTATGTAAGTTAGTAGTGTTACTAATGTAACCTACTTATATAAAACATTCAACTTTCAACAAAAGAAACGAACACCAGTCTCCTGGGTGAAAGTCTGGTTTCTGGCCACATTTACCCAGTGCGTTACAAACCAAAGCCAAGGGGTCATGACCATGTGTTCATATGTGATGACTTGGGAGTGAGAACAGGATGCAGACACCGTCCTGCTGTCCCCAAGATACTTACTAGAGCACCACATGTGGAAATAGTCCCCGACAGATGCTTTCCTCCTGTTTGTCTGATAGAAACTACAGCGAGCAGCTGATTTATAAATCTGTGAGGTGTTTTTACAGATTTGCGTCTTCAGAAGGACTCAGTGAGGTCAGAGCTGAGAGGCTCAGACAGGAAGAGTTGAGAGACAGACTAACATGTTGTTGGTTTGGGTCTTTTCATGGGATTTCTTGATAATACAGAAACAGCAGCCCTCTCCTTACAAAGAATCAAAGCTGTACTGACGTACGGAGAAAGTGTCCTTGACAATAAATTCTAGCTTCTGACTAAAACCTGCAGATTTCTTCAGACTTTACAATTCTTATAAATATCTTTTTTTTTTCCATTTAAAGCCTTTAAACACACAAGTTAGACTGACTTATGTAGACAAATGATAAATCCACCACACAGAAGCAAAGATCTTTTTAATAGCCCCAGTTTCAGATATGTATATTTTCTGAGTCATTTCCGTCGGCTTATACTCGACCCGCCCATGTGACCTTCCTCACAATAGAGGTGAGATAACTTCCAGGCTCCAGTGAATTCAAGCTCTCAAATTAAGCCTCAAAGAAATTCCAGGCTGGAGGTTTGCGCTCTTATAATTTATACCAAACCAACTAAATCCCTCTTTTGTTATCTCAGTTATCAGGACGTGTAGCTTAATGCTTAATGAAGGTCGACTTTGGAGGACACGTCTTCTAGAAATGATTTAACTAAACCAGACCTGGAGAAACTTATCCACGATTTTATTTCTGCCAGGACTGGAGAAATTTTCTGCACCAATTTATGGTAGAAATGTTTTTTTATAAAAAGAGACACAAAATTGAAATATAACAATATAGCAGAATATGCAGCAATCAGCAGCATGTTATTTAGCTTAAGTTACTTTTGTTGGAGAATACACACGTTTTTCTTCAATATTTAAACTGCACTGCATGTTTTCTTTCTCTTGTGCAAATGAACCACTCTCATAGCATTTCCATTTGTTAGTTTACATTTCTTGTGGAAATCTATTTTTCAGGAATTTTTCAGAATTTCAGAACAAATGCTTTCAAAAAGTGACGGGGACAAAATCAGCCATTTAAAAAAGTGTTAGGGACATGTCCCCAGCGTCCCCAGTGTAAATGACACCAATGCCCTCTATTTGGTCTATACATCTGTCAGTGGTGTAGGACCAGCATATCTATTTGATCCACTGCACCAATATGAGCAGCGCTGTCAGATCATTGGGAACATGTCCTTACAGTCCGAAAGGCTAAACATGGAGGAAGCATTTAGCTTAGATGGAACCAGTTGGAGAGCTTTAGAAAAGCCGACTCTAGACACACAGGTTGGAAATGCTTCTATTACCAGGCTGTTATCTCAGTTCAACATATTTCATTGTTTTAGTATTCTTTTTAATATTTTATTGTCTTTTTCTTCGTATTTTGAATGATCGCAGTGTATGAAAGGTAAATAAACTCCCCTTTGAGTTAGCCAAGTATCTCAAAACTATTATTTTGACTTGGTACATTTTGAGTTACCGAGATTCGTTCGTAATCGTTTTCACTTTAAAGTTAGGCTGGTAGCTTAAGTCAAAATTCATCTTTTGATTCCAAATCAGACCAGCCCATCTGATCTCACTGCCTTGCAGCAGGTACAGGAGGCAGTACAGTACACAGGACAAAAAGAAACAAGAATATTATAAAGATTTAAAATCATCAAAAACATCACCCTGCCGGTTTCTCCCCGTTACCATAGCAACACAACACCGGGATATGTGCGCCAACATGCAGGCCCGACTGTCGCAAAGAGCTCAGCGGCCAATTACAGGATCTCGGGTTCCTGCAGGTTCCTCCAGTCAAACCTCAAACTGGGAGTGTTTGTTTTTGACACCAGGAGCAGGAATATATTGAACACTCTGGTTACATAACATGATGCAGTGGATACTTCACTGTGAAATTAGCCTGTTTAAAGTACTGAGACATGCAGCTTCCTCTGAATGGTAATTTAACAAAGCAACTTTTGGTTTTGGACACCGGTTCTGGACCTGCTGCTGTGCCGTTTGGTACCGGGGCGGGTGTTGCAGATACTCCCGCGCTGTAGTGCCAACTGTGTTTTACAGTCTGTCTGCATTGCGTCGAAACCCCCCTCCTCTCCTCTTTCTCACTCCCCTCACTCACTCTCTCTCTCCCAACCCCTCCCTCCCTCCTTCACTCACTTCTCCCGTTTGCTCTCATGAAATCCTGCAATATGCTTCCAAATTAACCGGAGACACGTCCTCTGTCTCGTGCGCCTATAGTGCGGGATCCTAAACCGGTTTTCCCGCAAAGCCTCGCGTCTTTTTTCCCTCCGTTTATTTATTTTTATTTTTTACCGCAGCAAAAAAAAAAAAAAAAAAAAACAGGAGAGCCGCTTTCTGCTGATGCTGCAGTGTCCAGTCCTCCCAGTTCCCTCCATCAGACTGGGAGCCACTTCCAGCCTTATTTCTAATGTTTTTCTTTCCACCGGTCTCTGTCCTCCGCCTCCTTTATTTCCAGCATGATTTTAAGAAACTGTCAGTCAGGATTTTTGCTGCTGAGCCGCGGTTCAAAGCCGTCCGAAGCCTCCTCCTCCTGCAGCGGGCAGCTCCGATCAATGCTGAAAACCTACACCAAGAGGATACGGATGTTAACCAAGACAACATAGTCTATTAATTTTTCAGAGATACTGTAAAACGAGATCAGTATTAAACCCAAGTTGGGGAAAGGTAGGCAGGGTGAGGACATTCCTTCCATCTGATGCCCTCCGGCTGAGCACAGGTAAATTTTTGTTAATAATTTTCATCTTTTAAAAAGGCTGTTGAGGATTTAAATGATGCTTGTTTGTTCATTTGAATGTGTAAAATCTTTATCTTGACTGGACAACAGTTGATGCATGAGATGAGTCTGCGCAGAGAGGAAGCGCAGCAGGACTGCAAACTTGAATACTGATGTATGCGGTAAAAATACAGCAAATGCAGCACAGGCTGCTGTACTGTACTGCATGATATTTTTTTCCTCTCGCTGTTTAGCTCCCTGATATGTGGGGTGTGAACGGAGATCTGTGTGCTCTGAGGGACCAGATCTAATTTGTTTCACCTTCTTGCAGGTGACAGATGAAGCTTTGCTGAGAGAAACAAGATGTTCAGCTCAGAGATGAAGAAGATGATGATGATGATGAAGATGGTGGTGATGATGAAGGAGAGGAAGGCTCTGCACAGCTCCCGGCCTCAGTAGAGGCGTCTTCGCTCCAACCTGTTCCTCTTCACCTTCACGCCGCTTCCTCTCCTTGTCCTCCACCCACCAGGAAGGATGACTGTGGTGTCCACAGAGAACATGGATGAGACCTCCACCTTGCCGGGACACCCGCAGGACCCCTACCCGCCCGACGACGATCACGATGACCACGACTGCTGCGAGCGGGTGGTCATCAACATTTCGGGGCTGCGCTTTGAGACCCAGCTAAAGACTCTCGCCCAGTTCCCCGAAACTCTACTCGGGAACCCCAAGAAGAGGATGCGCTACTTTGACCCCTTACGAAACGAGTATTTCTTTGACCGGAATCGCCCGAGTTTCGATGCCATCTTGTATTATTACCAGTCAGGAGGAAGGCTAAGAAGACCGGTCAACGTGCCCCTGGATATGTTCTCAGAGGAGATAAAGTTTTACGAACTTGGCGTGGAGGCTATGGAGAAGTTTCGAGAGGACGAGGGATTTATCAGGGAAGAGGAGCGGCCCCTGCCAGAGAAGGAGTTCCAGCGGCAGATCTGGCTCCTCTTTGAACACCCGGAGAGCTCGGGCCCCGCCCGGGGGATCGCCATCGTCTCAGTGATGGTTATTCTTATTTCAATAGTCATATTTTGTTTGGAGACGTTACCAGAGCTGAAGGAGGATCCCAATCAGCGGATGCAGATAGTGGGGAACGTCACCGTGTATTACAAACCAAACTTCCTCACAGACCCTTTCTTTGTGGTGGAGACGCTCTGCATCATCTGGTTTTCTTTTGAGTTGATAGTCCGGTTTTTCGCTTGTCCCAGCAAGGCGGCTTTCTTTAAAAACATGATGAACTCTATCGATATTGTGGCTATAATCCCGTACTTCATCACTCTTGGAACAGAGCTGGCTGACGACCAAGACAACAAGGAGGGGAAGGGAGGAGGGGAACAGGCCACGTCTCTGGCTATTCTCAGGGTAATCCGCCTGGTGAGGGTGTTCAGGATCTTTAAACTGTCCCGACATTCAAAGGGGCTCCAGATTTTGGGGCAAACTCTAAAGGCGAGCATGCGGGAGCTGGGCTTGCTAATTTTCTTCCTCTTCATCGGCGTGATTTTGTTCTCCAGTGCTGTCTACTTCGCTGAGGCCGAGGAGAAGGAGTCGTTCTTCACCAGTATCCCAGATGCTTTCTGGTGGGCCGTGGTGTCGATGACGACCGTCGGCTATGGGGACATGTATCCCGTGACCATCGGAGGGAAGATCGTGGGCTCGCTGTGCGCCATTGCCGGAGTGTTAACCATCGCACTCCCGGTGCCCGTCATCGTGTCCAATTTCAACTACTTCTACCACCGGGAGACGGAGGGCGAGGAGCAGGCTCAGCTCCTCAACGTCAGCAACCAGAACTTGGCGTCGGACACCAACTCGAGCCGCCGCAGCTCCTCGGTGATGAGCAAGTCGGAGTACATGGAGATAGACGAGGACATGAACAACAGCATCGATAACTTTAGGGAAGCAAACCTTAGGACTGCCAACTGCACGGCTCCCAGCCACAACTGTGTGAACAAGGGGAAGCTGCTCACCGACGTGTGAGGCGGCGTCCAACGCACCAGTGTACATATTGTAGAAATATCTGGATGCTTTATTTCCATTGGTGCATTTTATTCTTCTTTTGCATTGATTCATTCAAACATGTATGAATAACTAAAGATTTTAAGGCACTCATGGTAAACTTGTAAAAAGGTAGAGGCTCAGTTATTTCATGAAAACACAGTGACAGGGTCGTCTGGCAACAGTTCAAAGATCAGCAGGTGTCAGGGAATATTTTTGATAAATTACTTACTAATTACTTAGTTCATTCCCACAAATCGAAGGGGAACTCCACCAATTTTTTACATAAAGGTTATATCTTAGAATGAGATAATAACCTGAGTGATCTCATAGTGATGTCATTGTCTGGTTTTGGCATGGGGATTACTTTTTCCTTTTTCTTTTTACAGAAAAGCGTGCGTTACAAAGTGGAGGTGTCGAATTTTGAAAGATGTGCGTGATTACGAGGCATTGAGAGTCTGTTAAAAGACTTTTACATGAGCTGGCGCTTTGATTTTGACCAGTCCAAATTTACTGGCTTATACCAGGCAGGATAAAAGACTAACGGAAGATATTATGGTAGTTATTGTCAGGTTGCACCATGGGAAATGGAAGAGCCAGTTGTTTTTGAAGTTTTCCCAAAACTACAGACAAAAGTCAAGATATTTTTTACTGTTCTTTTTTTAATGCAGTGCAATAATAAATTGATGGAGTGCCCCTTTGACAGCGTTACCATCTTCACTTTTGACTGAGATTCATAGGTATACTTCAGGCTGTTAAAACACAACTTTGTGTTATCTCTGATGTCTCTTAAGTGTAATTTGTAGATTTACATCTGGTTTTAGATAAATTTAGATAATCCAATGTGTAAAAAAAAATCTTATTCTGGAGGATGACTATACAGGTGGATGCACAAGAGACAAGGAAGGGAGCAAATGAATCATAAGAGCAAGATTTAGTCCATTTGAGGAAATTAATTTCCCTCAAGGCAAGTTTAGTTGTGTAACACCTTTCGACAACAAGTGGAAGTGTTGTACACAAGACATGACAAACAGGATTAATAAAGAATTTAAAAAAACTGATTAACAAGAGAATAGAAAACAGTACGGCGCAAAATATGAATAGTCTCATTTTTATTTAATAAAAGGCAGAAAAGCCAAAAGCAAAGTTTGAGAGTAGAATATAGAAAATTAAAAAACATTAGTATATTGAAAGTGTGAGGGAATAATCAGCAATTTGAGGGCACAAATTGCGAATTTAATATAATAATTTATTTTAAAAAACTCTCCCGGACACCTACCAGGCTTTGTGCAATAGACTCATCTTTCAGGATAACTGACTCAACTGAGATTTGAAGAACACGTCAGTGGACGACTTGAGGGAAGAAACACATTTTGAGCGGATTACAGTTTGGGGCGTGTTTTCTACGGCACATCCAGGCACATTTAGGATAACTCAACATTAGATGTTGATCGACGTTATTCCAGGCACCTTATCAGAAACAAACAAGACTTGTGCCGAGCCTCGAGGAGGATTATCTACACTGCTGCTGCTACAGGTCGGCTGGAGGTTCCCTGTACGATGCCATGCAACACTCCTTTATATAAAAGCATGTGGAGACTCTCTTCTCTCTTTTATTGGCATGCACAAGACGTTACCTCATTTTTATTTTTTACGTCTTCTCTTCTTTGACGTTCATCTCCTCTTCCTGGAATCGCAGTTTTTTCTCATTTGTTTTCACCAAAAGTGCACTGGCTTATTTATTTATTGTTTAAGTTACTTTAAAACATTTAAGTGTTGAATGTTAAAGCATTAAGGGAACAGGAACACTTCTTTTTCGAAGATCATGGCATGTCAAAATACTAAAGCATTATGGCCTAATTAGCTATGCTATAGCTATGTATACTCAATGCATGACTACAGTATTAAATTGCTTGCAGTTGTGGAGGGACCTCGGGAGCTGGGGGATCATGATGGTTCTCCTCATTATTGTCAAGCTAACGACAGGATACGGTGCATGACGAAGCTAACTGCCGGAGGGGACAAATCTGCTGAAAAAAAAAAAAAACACAGGAAAAATATCAGAAGAAGAGAAATATCCGACATTCTCTTGAAAAAATGACATTTCAGAAATTACATCCTCCCTTTTCATTTATTTAAAGCTTTGATCTCGGATGATGGAGTGCATGGGATCATTTTATGTGATTTGTGACCCCATTTTTTTCTTCTTGCATTTGACTTTTAAACAGTTTCAAGAAGGGAAAGCAGTAATATTTAACAAATTTCATAGATATATCTAAAATTAGTTTCTAGTGCCTTGAACCCCGTCTCATTATAGAATTGACTGAAGTGCCTCCCGTTACAATTGACAGCAAAGAGCTTACTACGTGCAGCTTAACTTCTCCT
This sequence comes from Micropterus salmoides, assembly GCF_014851395.1. Lineage (NCBI taxonomy): Eukaryota > Metazoa > Chordata > Actinopteri > Centrarchiformes > Centrarchidae > Micropterus > Micropterus salmoides. The sequence goes on from NW_024040227.1 coordinate 7,477, forward strand.
GCTACACTACTCCCTGCACATCTGGAAAAGAAAAGGTGTTATAGACGAAGTTTTGATAACGATCTGAATATACTCCTGAGTTTTGGGCCTACTTAAACTCACATTTGTCCTGGTCGATGACACATGGCTGCAGTGCGCAGTTAAAATATGGTCTCTGGTCTTTTCTGTGATACATCTGCAGGTACTTGAGTTTGACATCCATGAAGGGATTCCTGAATTTTTTAATTTGGTTATTATTATTCTCAAAATAGTGGCTGCTCTGACTGTCATTCTGCAGAAGGATCTACCTGTGGGGCAACTTAAAACGAATCCAAGCTAGCTGTCTGGTTAGCTAATAAGCACACTACCTGTTCTAACGCTTGTCTCTAAGTAAGTACACATAAATTAGCCTCTTGTATTAGCTGTTGCTACATGGGGATCTACTGATGTCGGCTAACAAAGCAAGCTGTGACTACATATTCATCTACAGTTATTCCATATCATTTTAAATATAGCATGATCTAACATCTAACTAATTCATTTGACTTAGCTCCTTGTCTGTGTTGGATAAGCTAGTTAGCAACAGTAGCTAATCCAGGCGGGCTAATTCTGATGTTTATTTTCGTTCAGACTTGGAGACAAGCAATGTGACATGATCAGAAACCTCCAGCAGGCATGCGTTGCTGGCTCTGATAGCCTGTACTTTATTTTGCCGAAGTTGTTTTTCCTAAATTCTCTACTACAGAGGCATAAGTCAGCATGACTAATAAGTCAGAGTGTCCACAATTATGAGAAAAATATCAGAATTTCCCTTTTAAAGGCAAATCAGATAGGTAGAAGACATAGCTATAGTACAGTGTCAGGTCATAGGTCTCATTAGGGCATATCACAAAGCTCATTATTTTCAATTTCATGCAAAAATACAGATCAGACAGGGCCGTAACCTCATTAAAAATATAAAGAGCACTGCCTAGACCTGCTCTATATGAACAGTGCTATGAGATAACTTCTTTTATGGATACATAAATAAATAAGATTGAATTATATTTTAATTGAAAGTCCTGCTTGTGTTTTAAAGAAGTGTTTTTCATTTTACCACTTCTATCATTTCCAGTCTAAAAAGGTCACAGAAGGTCTTGTTTAGAACTGATTGTCAGCAAGTCCCATGTTCAAATCCAAGCCAACAGCACGTCAGTTCGTCTCGCAATACTTTCTGACTTCCTGTCTGAGGCTCTCGGCTCCGAACCCATTGGTTCCTACTGAAGATGTAAATCTCTGAAAACATCTCACAAATTTATAGTTTCATTTCTCAGCTGCTCACTGTTGTTTCTATCAAACAAATATGAAGGAACATGTCGTGTTTTAATAGTTTCCAGACAACAATGGAGCTCTATGGCTCAGAGGAAGAAGAGATATCAGGCTGAGAGACACTCAGGACGTGTTAGTAGATTTATTGTAGAGTCACATGGGACTTAATGACAATTAGATAATATTAGAATATCACCAGACTTATAATTAAATGTAAATTTTACAAATTTCACAGTGACACGTTGCAAAACCCTCAGTGTCTTCAGTGGTAGCTACGGCCCTGACTGCATCACAGAACATTTCAGAAGGACTCTGCAGCACAATCAGCAGCTCTTGTGATTTTTCTCGTCGTCACTTTTTTATAATAAACTGCCACCGTCAGAGGAGCCTGTTTAAACTCAGCGTCCTCTGGCTGCCCAAAACACTGCCGCTCTGATTCCAGGGACCAGAAAATGCTGCTTTTAAAAGAAATCTGGACAAAGTCTGTTTTTGAAAATCTGGAAACATTGAAAATAATGAGCTTTACATCTTCCTGCCATGTTTTTGAACCATCCAACCTGCTGTAACTTCATCAGGCTGCCTGTCGACAACAGTATTGCAATGTTTTATATGCTTGATTAAGGCTTATACTGTCCAACATGTCCTCAGTGTTTGGACAATTGGTTGAGGCTGAAGAAATTACGGGGGTAATAATAGTTTTGTGTTCCTGGGAGAGCTCTGTTGCCTGGATGTTGCTATGCAGAGATAATGATGAATCTGACCACAGTGGAAGCGGTCAGTGTTTCCTCTGCAGAGCAGCAACTCAGCATTCATCTGAACATTACAACAGGCATTAGTCACTCTGCATGCCAGCACAGTGGCATTGCTGCTGGGTTGTTTTGAGGAGGGAGCACATGGCTGTGTGAGGGGAAAAACACTGTGGTGTTCTCAGAAGGACAACATGAGGATGGATTTATGAATCTGGATGATATTAAAAGCATTCGCACGTTGACCCGGACAAAATATGCACTAAGCAAAATTTTATTTTCTCTAATTTCACAATTTCAGTCTAAGCAACAGCTGTAAGTAACGAGCTGTTACTCAAAGTGTTAATCCTTAATGACACATGTTTTATGTCGTGTCCTTGACGACTGTCAGCTGTGAGGAGACACTGGGAAGTTTGTTGAAGAGTAAAAACAGTTAAGGAGGGGGATCTTTAAAATCCAGCAGATTATATTAAAAGACAATAAACCATATCGATATAGATGATACTAGAACTGATACTCGAGTTTCAGCACAGACAAAACCTAAAGATTAAAAGCTTTATTGTCACAGAGGACATGACACTAACAGGTCATTTGTCCACTTCGTGATTGACCAGAGAAACGCCTGTACAGGTTGAATCATGCAGAAGCTTGTTACGACCCACGTTTAGGTGTTTTATTAGACTGCGACTTCTAGTGGTAAAGAAAAGGAGGGGGTGGATAGATGAGTCAAGTAAACTGAGGAGACTGAGGTTTGAATCCTGTGTGACAGAAAGTCAAAAGGTGATATGTTATAAGTTACGTCACGTTATATAGATGACTTCTGTCACGTGACTTGTGTAACGTCGCTGGACTGGTACTTACCAATGCTCTTACATGTTGTTCTGGAAATAGGTCATATATGTCGTTTTAAGACAGTCGACAGTCGACCTATTTTGTCATTTAGGCAAGAAGATTTCACCTTAACGTAAACACCTGGAGAACAGCACCTGGCCACATGATAATTCCTGACTGTACGGGTTGATGAAGGTCACTGAATGCACCAGCTGTGTCCACAGTCAGGACGGAGGGCTGGATTTTATGTTTCTCTGTTGAGATGTAGGCTTCTCAGTCTCCACTTTTAGACTTTGTTTTGCAGATTCTGGGATTTGTGTTGCGAAAACTTGAACTTACTGCAAACTGCCTCACCAAAAGTGTCAACAGGAATAATTAAGATTAACACTTTAAAACTGTCCAACGAAGGTTAAAATCAAGGGCAACTGGACTTGGTTGAAGATACTGGAAGACGTTTCGTCCCTCATCCAAAGGACTTCTTCAGTTCTGACTGACTGGCAGGGAAACTCAGCTCAACTGAGGTTAAATAGCTGAGTTTCCCTGCCAGTCAGTTGGATAACTATGACCTGGATGACTGAGAATCTTCATAGACACTTTAAAACTGGACTCCCTCGTGTTTAATCTCCAACATTCACACAGTTCCCTCGTGCCGCCATGTGAAGTCAGTTAGTGTGGTTTCAGTTTAGAAATATCCACCAATGTTGTTCAGGGTTAGTTTAGGGTACAGAGGGTTTTAGTGGGTTAAAATCTTTGTGTTTTGATCGATCACAGGCACCTTAAAGAAACTTCGATGTCTTACAGTAAGTGGTATTAAGGTGTATTTCAGTTCAAGAAACGTGTCCTTAAAAGCATCAGCAGTATCTGCTTCTCTTTTTGAGCGCACATAACAGATCAGAATTTTAGGAAACCATCACGTCCAGAAAATGAGAAATGCATCTTTTGTTGAGCAGCTAAACAGCAGAGCCTCTTCTGAGTCAGTAGATCTGGTTATGTAAGAGTCTGCAGGGTTTTTTTTTATTCCAACCAAACAGTGAAACAAACTGCTGTAGGATTTGGTTTTGGATGAATAAAGCCTGCAGGCTCATTGGCTGGTTTCACACTTGGAACTTGAAGTTTTGAAGAGCTGAATCTCATCAGTTTCCTCCCTTCACGTCCACTCACACAGTGTTTGATTGTACAGACTTGTGCTTTATTGACATCTTCCACGTTCTCCTGTTGAACTTGTGAAGGTGGTGACTTGTCATTCATCCCAGAAGATCTCTGATGTCCAGTCAGTCATCAGGATAGTTAGAAACACCTGTTTCCCCTTAAAAAGCTCCACTCCCTTAGTTTGTTTTTAACCCCACATCACAAATCATGAAAAAAAAACAGTGTTCAGCTTTAATGCTGCGTGGAAAATTTTCAACTTCCGACCTCAAAGAGTTCCAGATGCATGATAATGCATGACGCCAAATTTGAACTACAAACATGGCTGACAGTGACAAACTGATGTTTATGTGTTAAGTGTGCACACTTAATGCTTATGCTTTCCCACATTTTATGACTTATCTACAATGTTACAATGTTGGATATTCATGTTAAACGTAGCCAAAGCTTCAAATAATGAGGTTAAAGTATTTCTAAGAAATCCCTGTGAGCAGAAACATCAGATTTCCTCCTAAACGCTCTGTTTTCAACTGCTTTTTCTACCAACGGCTCCGTTCGTTCTACGACACACGGAGCCAGACGGAGCCGCTGTTCAACATACGGTAATTTGCTCCACAGCAACAGCCTGGTAACTTGTTTCAGCTCTTGGCCAACTAGAAGACAGTGGGCTTTGAGAGGGGGGGCCTTAAAGAGACAGGAGCATCTACAGCTTCTTTCAGACAGAGGCTGAAATGAAGGCCTACATGAAGAGCCAGAATAAGGGAAAAAAATATTTTTTTGAACTTTGAATCATGCAAAGCTGCCATACAGGAATCACAGAACTACAATATAGGACTGGAAAAGCAGAATAATAGGTCTCCTTTAATTGTCCTTTTTAATGAAATCAAGTGATATGAATATGTTACTCGTTAGTTTTGTACCCATAAAGCTACATCAGTTTGAAATCCTCAAAATTCAGTAAATGTTGTAGATTATATTTTGTAAAGTTTTCACATTTTGGGGGGCAATTTTCATGTTTTCCTTGACTTTCAGAGATTCTTTACTGTAACCAGCTACCTAATAACACTGGCATCAGTTTACACGCAGAACATGCCGTTTTACTATGTGATAATATGTATTTTAATTAAATACAGGCAAATATACTTTATGTTGCCTGTTTGTTTCAAGTTCACGAGTAGGAACTCACGACTTAAAGTGATGTTCTTGGTACGTTTTGAAGTTGGAGGTTGAAAATTTCCATGTTCCGAGATGCCTTGAACGCAGCATAACACTTCCATGCAATTAATTAATTAATTCAGCTGAACATGCTAAAAAAAAACTTAATCAGTCCTGTCATTTTAATTACCTGCAGTTCAAAACAGCTTGAGCTCTCACACGATGTTTTTTAGTAGACACCTTGTCAGCCAATCACAAATAATTGTTTTCATATATGTTCATTCAAATGACTTTTTTTTATTTATTTGGTTTTCACCTCAGATTCTTTGTTATTGTAGTATGTAATATAAAAAAGCACATTCATGTCTTTGAACACTGTATTATAGACAGTATTACTAATGCATTACCTGTATGCCTCATATCATGGTATCTTACCGGTTCTGAAGTGCTGTTGTGAGACGTTTAAATCTGAGCTGTGCGAAGCTCTTGAAGTCCTAACAGATTATTTATTTTTTTATCTCGTGCGTTCACAGATTATTATCTTGTTTCAACAAGACAATAATTTGAGAATCAATTATGTGGAAATGATAAGTTGTCATCAAGATAATAATAATAATTTGTACATGCAAGATTATATTTCTGCACTAAAAATAAGTTACAAGTTATAAGATAAGTGTGCATAAGTAAATAATATACTGCTTTCAAGATAACAAAATCCACATCTTGTGTGAACAGGATAATAATGTATAGTATTCTGGAGTTACTCCAGATGTTTGTATTGTCTGTTAACAGCAGCTACAGTCCTGTGTGTCATCAACCAGTTAGTTTAAGGCCCGTTTCATAAAATGCTGTTCAACTTTTGAAGAAAAGAAATCCCTTTAATTCATGTTTCAGTCGGAAGAAAAAATAAAAATATGCCACGAAGGTGCTAAATGTGAAACATGCAGCAGGTCAGAGGGAGCAAAATTACAAATTCCACCACTTTCTTTTTAAAGGATACAAAAAGAAGAAGTAGTTCTATATTTGCTTGACAGCTATTTGAAATTAGTGATTAAAAAGCAACATCAGGGTAGTTGGTAGTGTTGTGGTTCCAGTTTCTGTCTGTTCATACTTGTAGTGTTTTAGGCCAAAGTTTGACACATCGTCACCACAGACGCCACCGGAGGGACCAAATGAAGTTTTATGATTTTTCATACCATCAGAGCAGCTTAAACAGACGGATGTTACACAGAAGAATCACATTTTCTAGACTGTGGGTCATATGTGTTTTAAAAACCTTTTCATGATGTTGTTATTTTTAATCTTTGGTATGTAGTAAACAGGACGAGATGAACATGTTTCCCTCCAAAATAAAGTCCAGTTTTTTATACAGATAACATGATTTACTTTACAAGCTTCCAACTGCCGTGATCAAAAAGTTAATTTACAGATATCTCATGATTGATCTTCAGTGAGCTGCAAATCAACAATTTCTGTTAAATCTGTTCGGGAAAAATATTTTGGTTCTTTTATATTCTTTGACTTCTAAGCCATCGATGCAGAGTTTCTCAACCTCGAGGACATTTTCCAACCTAAATATGGATTTATATTTTGCATATTTTTACTTGAAGCTGCAGTAATTGTACAGCTGCAGAGTTGGTGACTCTTCTCTGTATGTTTTGTTGCTATGAGCAACACTTTTCACATTGCACATTAATCCACTGTTAATATTAAAACAAATATTGATACGTGCAGCTTAGAAGAAAAAAATTGCATGATTCCTGTCCACTTGGACGAGCTCTGTCCCTTTAACGGAGAAGAATAAAATGTTAAATCTTTTACCAAAGAGTGTCCTGATTTGTTCATCAAAAAGAAAGTCCATGACAGTTTTGAAAATCTATCAGTGATAATGTCATTAATTAAGTAAATGTTCCCAATGTTTCTTAAATTGAATCCCTTTGGTTTATTGGGCTGTTACAATAGGATGTTTTAAGACTTGAAATTGGTCTCATGGAATTTATGACGGGATTTGTTGTCAGAATTTTTAATTATTTAAAGTTTAACTGGTAGAAATTGTAATCAAAATTTATAGAGAAGGCACATTTATTTGTATTGCACTCACAACACAAGGCGGATTCACGCTGCTTTACATACATTTAGATTTTAATAGGAATTAAAAATAAGCTTTAAAAGAGAGAACACAATACAATTTGTACATCAAAGTTCAAAACTAGTGAAAGAAAAAAGATGAAGCCAATAAGATAAAAGGTTTTCAGGAATGAGCTCTCATCCTCAGTTCATGTTTTGGCCACGACATGTGAGAACTAAAAAAAAGATTTTCATAGATTTCTGGCCTTTAGGTAATACCTTTTGATTACAAGAAATTACTAAATCAGTTAGCCTTTTAAACATTAAAAAATAAAAGACTTAATTGCTCATCATAATTTCCCAAAGTCCAAAGTGACGTCTTGAAACTATTTTTAACTGTTCAAAAATCCCAAAGGAGTTCAGTTTACAAAGGCGTGTCGAGCTAAAAATAAACCGGTTGAGAGACTCTGCATTACTCAGTGTTTGTCTGTGATTTAAAAAGTGTACTTCTGCTGAGTAAGTACATGAATACTGAAGAATGAACACTCAAAATAAATTAAACGTAACATAAATGTAAATATAATATTTTTGTTCATGCAAACATTAGTAATATTACCACACTGTTTCTCTTGTCATGAAATCATTTTAAAATGGTTTTCAGCTGGACGGTTGGATATTTTAGACTTAAGTAGATTCAGATTGTCATTTAGCAGGAGTACCTGTGTTCCCTCTCGTCCGAACTTACACTCATGGCCAAGGTCAAAGTCTCCTCCCGACCACGGCGACTGAAACTGCCAGTGCTGGAGACATTTTAAAAAAGGAAATAATAAATGTACTCATTCATGCTCCACTGGGCTGTTGAGATCCTCCATGTCAGATCTTTAAAAGAAAATCATATAGATTCTTGCCGCAGTATGCAATGTTTGTCATTTGTTGGTGAGGCATAGTCTGTAACCTATGCAAGGTTAGTCGACGATGTATGTCCATTCTGATTTCATCATATTACAACAGTTTGAATAAATTTTGAAAGATATTACCATGCTGTTTGTTCATTATTCACTGGCTATGAATTGAATCTCAGCAAGTAGTGAAAAGCACTATGTCTCTGGGGGCCGGGGGGGTTAAGGGGCTGTTAGCTATAGATGCTCTTTAGTAGCTTCTCATGGAAACTACAACAACATCTGCAAACTCGTGATTTATGAAAAACAATTTGAGACAGAATTTATCAGAAAGAAAACGTCACGCACCAGCATAGTAAATCAAATCCATGCTGCCAAACCTCTGAGGAAAGGTCACCAAATTTATTCTTATCAAAGTTCCCCACCGGACGCATATGGCCTCACACTGCTCTTTCTGTGGGCTTGGTGGGTTGTGTTTCAATGCAGGAAGCCAAGCTATCATTATTCCTAGTGAGCTAAACTGATAGCATGTTCACTGGCAGCTGGCTGCTATTGCAAGCTAATATTACAGTATGATCTTATAGATTACGCTGGCAGTGGGTGTGACATTGTCCTCTCCCCTTTCTATATCTCTGGCCTCTTGGTACCAAGGTCTTTTGTAAGTTCCAGAACTAAAGGGGACCGAGCGTTTGCAGTCACGGCCCAGAGGCTCCGGTCAGCAGAGCCAGTGGCTGATTCCCAACCTCCACACTAACGGACTTTGAGGTGTGTTCCTGGTCCAGGAGGTCCACGGCTCTCTCTGAGACTTTTTGAGCCCTTTATGCACACTTTGTCAAAGTCCCAAAGGATTTACCCACAGTTCATAGTGTTGTGACGTTAAACACAGGGTTAAATAGGGGAAGCCAGCTTACACATAAGTGTGTGAGTCTGTGATAAAGTGAGTAAATTGGTTATTTGAAAATGACCACTCATCAACTCTGTGAGGCAGAAGCCTGGAATACGTTCAGATCAGAAGGTCTCGGCCATAAAGAAAGTCAAAAACGTCAAATAAAAAGTCTCAAACCCACAGTTGTAAGAAACTGTTCCATTAGACCATTTCAGGCCTTCCCAGCATCTCACACTTTAGCAGTTAAATATTCCTAGTACAACTAGAGATAAGAGAAATATGGTATGACTGAAAGATTGAACCCCCCTCTCTTGTTTTCTTTGAGTTTCCCTGCGGCTTCGGAGGATTAACAGAGTTCCCCGCTTGTGTGTTTCCTGGTGTAGTTATCAGCCCAGGATCAACACATGCAAAGTCAAACTGCAGGAGTTCAGCAGCAACACGTTTAGCTGTGACCTCTCTAAAATAGTCTGGCATGTGAAGCAGCTCAGGGTGTCAGACCACAGTGACCCTGCTGAACAACATTTACATTAACATCACTCTGGCCCTGTTTCCCTCTTTTGCAGAGAAATGATGTAGCGCACCACGGGAAGACTGCAGCTGATTGGATAGACGTACTGCGAGTCGGACGGTGTTTCTGAAAAATCTGATGTGACAAATAAGCAATGCAGTAACTGAATACTGCACTGCCTACTTTGACAGTTTGATCTGGGGCCTGGTTGCACTGGAAAGACCTATTTGCTAAAGTAACTACTATTAACTGTAGCTTCCCATAGCTAGTTAGCTTAGTTAGCTGTACAGCTAGCTATCAACGCTAGCTAAAGCAAATGAGTATGAAAGTATTTCTATCCCTTTAAATACATGTTAAAAAATAAACAGTGTTGTGTAATGTTATTTTTTCTTATTAATGCGCACAAATTATTCATTTAAGAGGATATTTTATTTCTCTAAAGTACACTGACTGGGAAAGGAAACATAAGGGGAAGAGCAGAATATATTTGGGCTTGAGGACACAATGTGGGAGTCCAAAGAGTCCTGCTTCAGCGCTGGTGACCTTCCTGCTGAAGTACACACCTGCTTTATTGTGCCTGTTCTGTGCTGCAGTATAGACTCTATACTCTGCTTATGTGTAGCTGCTCTGTGGGCTGCAGTGAACAATCTGAGTCAGAGAGGAGCTATTCTTACTGAGCTAAGAATATGACACTCAGCAGCGTCTGTAACAGCTCCAACAACACACTCTGTTGTACTAGTCAACCGCAGCAACACTCGCACAGTGCTGCACACTGAGAGCTCTCAACCTGGATTATAACAGGACAAGCAGCTACAGTATAACCTCAGAGGTGTCCTCTAAAACATTTCCATAATGTATACCCATCTGAATGGCTGCCTGATGTCACATGACTCATATCAGGCCTATAGCAGTTCATTCAATCTGCGTACAAACACGTCTCAAATTTCATGCAGCTCATTTACCAAAGTCCAATTTTCTCTCTTTAACTTCTGTGGATAACAGACACGTCCAAATACCACGCACTACCTTAAATGGCCGTGGTCATGACCAGTGAGGCTCGCGTAATCGAGTGGGATTGGTTGGTTCACGAAAAGTGAATTTGATGAGCAACTTCATGAAAAGTTTAACATGTTTGAACAAAAGGCACCTGACCTTCTCCCTGCTCTGTCTCCGCCGACAGATTAGCAGGCTAGTGAGAACGGGAACAGGTGAGCGTCTCTTCTAGGTACTTCACCTTTCACGTGCCATACTTGGAGAACTGCAAAACTTCAAGTTTCTTAAAGAGGTGGTATTCTGCTTTTTGTCTTTTTCCCTCTCCTTTATTGAGTTATATATCATTTTGTGCATGTAACAGGTTTGCAAAGTGAAAAAGCCCAAAGGGAGTTCCCATCTCCCACAGAAAACTCTGCTCTGAACTGAAAACAGCTGGTTTGTATTCCAGCCCTTCACTTCCTTTACTTGTGACCTCGCAATGAAAACACATCATAAAGCTTGCCAAGCGGCTAGCGGGGTCAGGCACGCCCTCAAATCAAGCTAGTCTGAGCGGAGGCCCTTTGGCTCGACTCGCCTTTGTTTGGTTTTCCATTGTAGAAATGTTGCACCTGTACCTGCTTCCAGGTACTTTTTTCGTATCACCTCACCTTCATCGAGGTTCCAAGCTGAGAGATACTAAAATGTAACGTGAAAACAGACAGAGAAAAATATAGTGTTTTTTGAAAATGAAACCATTTAAACCTGTTCTAATTAAGATTTTGAACCTGAAAATCTTTAAAATCTGCTACAGATGCCAGCTCCATACCAGTGAATCATTTTGAAGGCTATGAAGAAAAAGACTTGAAAGGTTTGGTAGAAGATGATAAAGACATCAGTAAACACAGGGTCAGTAATTGTGGTTGACAGAGCACATTTGATGACCGTGATGCTCGTTCATTAGTGCGACACATAAGGAAAACCTTCCTCTGGTGACCGAGAATGCGGGACGTGATCACACCATGTCAGGTTGCTTCATTAAAGTGTGGTGATTAAAGCTTGGCGTGTTTATCCTTGAGTGTGTTTCGGGTTCTTCTAGTGCATAAAGAGTCTATAAATATATAATAGTATAAATATAAAATATAAAGACAAATATAAAGGTTTGTGGGTTTGTACAATATTTACATTATTAAGAATTATTCTGGTGAACCAAAAAGTACGAATGAATAAATAGCAGCAGAGAATATTGCACATTAATTATTAAAAGGTAACATTGCACAGAAAATAGATAAGAAGGTCTAGTTTAATAACTGACTAAGTCTCAGACACTTAGAGGAGTTTGATGGCCACAGGCAGGAATGACTTCCTGTGGCGCTCTGTGCTGCATTTTGGGGGAATGAGTCTTGCACTGAAAGAGCTCCTGTGTTTGAGCAGCAGGTCATGGAGCGGGGGGGAGTCATTGTCCAAGATGACATGTAGTTTGGACAGCGTCCTCCTCTCTGAACCACCGACAGAGAGTCCAGCTCCGCCCCCACAACGTCACTGGCCTTGGATCAGTTTGTTGAGTCTGTTGGTGTCCGCTACCCTCAGCCTGCTGCCCCAGCATGCAACAGCAAACAGGACAGCACAGACTCATTAAACATCCTCAGCATCGTCCTGCAGATGTTGAAGGACCTCAGCCTCCTCAGAAAATAGAGACGGCTTTGGCCCTTCCTGTAGAGGCCTCAGTGTTCTTGGCCCAGTCCAGTTTATTGTCCATGTGCACTCCAGGTATTTGTAGTCCTCCACAATGTCCACAGGGACCCCCTGGATGGAAACAGGGCTCACTGGTGCTTTTGCTCTCCTTAGATCCACAACCAGCTCTTTAGTCTTTATCATGTTGAGCTGCAGATGGTTCTGCTCGCACCATGTGACAGAGTCCCCCATCACAGCTCTGTCCTCTGCCTCGTCACCCTGCTGATACATCCAACCACAGCAGAGTCATCAGAAAACATCCGAAGGTGACAGACTCTGTGTGGTAGTTGAAGTCTGTGGTGTAGATGGTGAAGAGGAAGGGAGAGGGGGCCGTCCCCTGCGGGGCCCCGGTGTTGCTGACCACGCTGTCTGACACACAGTGTTGCAGGCGCACATACTGTAGTCTGTCAGTCAGGTAGTCAACAATCCAGCACATGAGGGGGGGGCATCCACCCGCATCGCTGTCAGCTTCTCACCCAGCACTTTAATGTCCTGGATGGGAAAAAGTTTCTGTTGGAGCTGTTCTCATCTCTTGGCCTTATTGTCCATCAGTGGAACATAGGTAGGGAAGTGGTTATCTTAACTGCTCGTAATTCTTAACTTCAACTAAACTTACTGCTGTTATCATAACCACATTGTATGAACGACATAAGACAGTTTTACGTGTTGAGTTGGCTCGGAGAGAACCAATGACTGTAAAACAACCGTGTTGCTCCGCCGTCCACACTCGTTTATTTTACACCTCTTACAGCTTCCTTCAAACCTTCAGAATAAGATATCCAATGTGGAAGTTGCACCGAAATGAAAGAGTAACAATTGTTGTGAAATAAACAAACTTGCTACTAATAAATGGCGATTAAAGGTAGGCTCTTGGACTGGGCGGATTCTGACATTTGCTCAGGTGCATCGGTCAGAATACATTTGATAGGACAGCATTTGTTCACTGCACTCTGTTAACTCAGTTGAAGGCAAAAAAAAGGGAACTGATCCCCAATGGAGAACTTAGTTCTCTTAAAATAAAATCACAGATTTTACAGCATATATTTAAAGTAATTCGTCTTTTCATTCAAATTCTGGTTTTCAGGTTGGTTTGTTGTTATTTGTGGATCACACTGTGTTTGTGGATTTTGAATCCGTTTGTAGATTGCACTTACAAATTGTAATATATATGTGTGACTCATAGTCTGCATTTACATTGATACTGACATAGATTTACCCCCATTTTGACTTTTGGTTTCCCTCAGGACTCGAACAGCGGCCTCATGGGTGAAAGTCCTGTGTTTGTTTTATTTCTGCGTAAAATAACATGCTGTCAGTAGCAATGCAAATGATGCCGAGCTGCATATAGAGTTTCATTGTAAGGTCACAATAAGGTTTCACAGCGGATGCAGCGTTCATTGTCGTCCACAATCAGAATCAGAATCAGCTCTATTACCAAGTAGTTTTTACACATACAAGGAATTGTTTTGGCTGATATTTGCGTAACAACAGATAATATAGCAATCGACAATAGACATAAACCTATATAAATATATAAAAATCTACGAAAGACTAAGGGGATGAAAGGCACAATCGTAGCCCTGACCCCCCACTTTAGCTCGCAATGCCCTACATCTGTCAGGTCAGGCGGGATCGGTAGTATATCCTCTAGTCTGAACTCGACATAAGGCTACATGCAGCTTCGATTTGAGATTCCCAAAACCAGAAGGTGCTGGATGCACATGAAAATGATCAAAATATCTGGTTAATTGCAATCACCAGATTTTACATCTAAGATCTCAGTTAATTAATCAAATGTATGCAATGAAGATATGAGTGCAGATGATTTGGATCTGTTTAATCTTTAATAGATTTAAATATCCTCACATGGTTCTAACTAGAATCAATATCAAGTTGTGATATCCAGTTAAGTCTATTAGTACGAGGACTGAGCATTGTTGGGTTTGGTTGCTGTACAGTCCAGATTTCCTATATTCAGCAAATCGCCTATAAATGCTAGGTGTAATCCGGGTTTGTAAGCCTTTTTGTTGCATTAATCTTAGTTTGGGATAAGGGTCATTATAAGAAGAGACAAAAAATGAATAGAAACCCTTCAGACTCCCAAAACTCGTTCAACGAATATAAATATGAGAACAGCTGCCTTGTGTTTTCTGTTTCTGAAAATCAGAAGTAAGATCCTGGAAACAGAACATACCGAGCCATCATTAGATCAAAGAATTTTTGATTATGTGGATTTAATGGAAGTTTTTCCTCTCTCGTGCAACACACAGCTACAGTGGGGGAAATAAGTATTTGCCCCCTTGCTGATTTTGCAGGTTTGCCCACTTACAAAGAATGCAACGATCTATAATTTTAATCATATGTACATTCTAACAGTGAAAGACAGAATCCCAAAGAAAATTCCAGAAAATCACATCATATGAATTTATAAAAATTGATAACCATCTGATGAGGAAAAACAAGTATTTGACCCCCTGGACAAACAGCATGTTAATATTTTGTAGAAAAGCCATTATTGGCCAGCACAGATGTCAAACGGTTTTTATAGTTGGTGACAAGGTTTGTGCACATTTCGGCAGGGATGTTGGCCCACTCCTCCCTGCAGACAGCCTCCAAATCATTTTAAGCTCCCTCCAAAGATTTTCAATTGGATTCAAGTCTGGAGACTGGCTAGGCCACTCCAGAACCTTGATGTGCTTCTTCTTCAGCCACTCTTTTGTTGCTTTGGCGGTGTGCTTAGGGTCGTTGTCGTGCTGAAACACCCATCCTCGACCCATCTTCAGCTCTCTCACTGAGGGAAGGAGATGTTGGACCAGAATTCCACGATACATGGCCCCGTCCATCCTCCCCTCAATACGATGGAGTTGTCCCGTCCCCTTGGCTGAAAAGCACCCCCAAAGCATGATGTTGCCACCACCATGCTTGACGGTGGAGATGGTGTTCTTTGGGTTGTACTCTGTGTTCTTTGCCCTCCAAACACGACGAGTTGAGTTGAGGCCAAAAAGTTCTATTTTGGTCTCATCTGACCACATCACCTTCTTCCAGGCCTCTTCTGAGTCGTCCAGGTGGTGAATGGCGAACTTCATGCGGGCCTGTACATGTTTCTTCTTGAGCAGGGGGACCTTGCGTGCGCTGCAGGATTTCAATCCATGACGGCGTAGTGTGTTACCAACCGTTTCTTTTGTAACTGTGGTCCCAGCTGCCTTCAGTTGATTCATCAGTTCCCCCCTTGTGGTTTTGGGATGATTCCTCACCGTTCGCATGATCAGGGACACCCCACGAGGCGAGATCTTGTGTGGAGGCCCAGACCGAGGGAGGTTGGCGGTGGTGTGGTGCTTCTTCCATTTCCTGATAACTGCACCGACAGTTGATCTTTTCTCTCCAAGTTGCTTTCCGATTCTCTTGTAGCCCATCCCAGCCTTGTGTAGATCAACAATCTTGTCCCTGATGTCCGTAGAAAGCTCTTTGGTCTTGCCCATGGTGGTGATGTTGGATGCTGGTTGTTTGGGTGTTGACAGGTGTCTTTTATACAGGTAACGAGGTGAGGCAGGTGTATTTGATGTAGATAATTGGTTGGGATTGGGGCTGTGTCTTAAAGAAAGACTAACTGGCTTGTAGGAGCCAGAATACTTGCTGTTTGGTAGGGGGTCATAAACTTGTTTTTCCTCATCAGATGGTTATCAATTTTTATAAATTCATATGATGTGATTTTCTGGAATTTTCTTTGGGATTCTGTCTTTCACTGTTAGAATGTACATATGATTAAAATTATAGATTGTTGCATTCTTTGTAAGTGGGCAAACCTGCAAAATCAGCAAGGGGTCAAATACTTTTTTCCCCCACTGTATGTATGTTGTTATGATGAATCAGGAATATGTATGTTTGAACTTGATCTTCATTTTTGTCCTATCTCTGTATTGGATCCACAGTGACGCTGACTGATGTCCATCTTCTCATCCCATAAATGTTAGTGATGTGCGGATCAATATTTTTGATACCAATGTTTCCTGCTCTAGGACCGATACTCATATAAAAGGATCGATATCTAAACTCAGTAATTTGGAGTGAGTGTGTGTTTTAAGTATCTTCCTATCACCAGGATGGTCTAATTATAGGCTACTCAGTTGATAGGAACTACTTTTCCTTCCGCCTGTCAAAGTCATGATTGCACTACGGCTCTGTGACAGAGCTTCTTTGAAGTGAGCCGCTGCAGCCCTTTACATTTCCCGCGACTGAATACTGACTCTGGCTGACTGTAAAAGCAGCCAGGTCTGGCTGTAATTTAGCTGTGAAGGTAATAATGTTACTCTGTGTGATGTGTGTGCAAAGAGAGTGAAATACTTTGGCAACACTGCAAACTTCACTAAACATCTGAGATTAAGTCTGTCACATTAATATGATGATGTTATGAAGCGGCAGTTCTGAGCGGTGTATTTTTATTATAAGTAAAGAATATGACAGTAGTTTGATGTCTTGTCATTATGCAGCTGTTATTTTGAATTGGTAAAGCTACAGCCTACTCCTTATTTGTCTCATAAATACAGAAACGGGAGGGGGGAGATCTCATTAAACTAGAAATAAAATATTATATATAGTATTGGTATTGGTATCAGTATCGGCAATACCAGCCTGGGTATAACTTGGTATTGGATGGGATAGGAATTAAGTGGTATTGCACATCACTAATAAATGTTGGACTGCTCCTTTAAGAGAATGAGGCACATTTCTTCTCTGCAAAGGGACAACATTTACTCATCCACTCCAGGTCTCCACTGGATTTAAATCCTGGTGCTTTTTCTGACACTAATTCCTACACTGTTTTTATAAGATGCAGTTTTTTTTGTAGCATGAATCATACGGAGGCTAGAGACCACTGCGGCATACAGTAAATGTTAGCGCTGAAAATGAGAAGAGCTGTTTCTGTATATATGGAGACAGAGCGAGGGAGCCTGGGGCAGAGTGCATGTTAGGTTAGTGTGGGTGGGCGGGCGCTGAGGGAGATCCAGACGAGGAAAAACACTACAGAAACAAAGGAGCATAGAAGGAGACCGGGTAGAGGAGGAGGAGGAGGAGGCAGACTACCAAACACTGAGAGGTTTGCTATTTGAGGAAGAAGAGATGGAGATACAGGGATGGCAAAAAGTGGGGAGGGTTTGAGAGGAACATAAAATGTTTAGTATGGATGCTGGGAAATGGATTTTATACCACGCTGGCAACATCTGAGACGTCTGTAGATGGACCTCTTTAGCAGTCCTAGAACATACCAAGATTTACAGCTACTATTGAAAAGTGTGTTTGTCAGCTCTAACACAAGCTGCATTCGTCAGCATGTCCAGCTAACTAATTAATTACCCACCATATTCTGTGGGCTTACAGGTCCTTTAGAGAAAGCCCCTTTCACAACTAGAACATCCACTGTGTGAAAGTTAAGATGCTATATATCAGAGTTTAAGCTAACATTAGCAACACATTCTCAATCCAGACTAGTCACATATTGACACTTGGCCCTCTGGCATCATTTTTAAATGTTTAGGGCTCCGTGGTCAAGTTAGCAACACTTAATAACAACAAATATGCAATGTCCAGTAAAGTTAGCAAGAATACATATGCTACATCCGGTTAGACTTTCAAAATAAAACGCTAGAGTTTCGAAACATCACCATTTTGAAACATCTTGTTATTGAAGTTGTGAAACATTGCATTTTGGTTTGGTTTATGCAAAAAAAACTTGGTTAAGGTTAGGAAAAGATCATGGTTTGGGTTAAAATAACATAACTTATGTCATATGAGTAAGTTACACAATTCACGTAACTTGCCTAACTTCAATAAAAAAAGAGTCCAAGTCAAATCTCAAGTCTCTCGTGGTTGTTACGAATGTTGTATCATCTTCTGCGTTCAATCCAGGTTGCTAATAAAACTGCGTAGCTATAAGGAATTCTGTAACTGTAACCTGTTTTTCATTTACAGAGTGTAATGTGCAATGCAATTATTGACGGCTTATTAAATACTGTAAGTCAACAAACCCTGTTTATTTTCAAACCCAGTGTAAAGTTAACTAAATAAAACTGTAAAGTTACATGGTCAACAATAAAGCTGTAACCTGTTTTTAACTTACAGAGCACAACCATGTAATGTGCAATGCAATCCATGACAGTTTAAACTACTGTAAGTCAACACATCCTGCAGACTCTCAAACCAGTGTAACATAAATAAAACAGTAAGGTTACACGATCAACAATAAACCTGTAACCTCTTTCTTTTAAAAGGATTACGTTAATCGACCACCACAAGTTTGGCAAGTAAACAAACGCTCATTCATCTTTTCATAACGAAGGACAGTCGGAGTTAACCTCCTGTAGCTCGTAGCTGAAGCAAGAAGCAAGCTAACGTTAGATGGTCAATGCTGAGCTAAACCTGTTCACTCACCACAGGTTACTAACCTATTTGCGTTCAGCGCTTCTTTGTTTGGGTCTTGTTGGATGAAGTTTTAAAGTTTTAAAGGTGTTTGTTTATGGCTTGCCATATTATTTGTCCTCTCTCACGTGTGGCCGCGCTCAGCTGATGCTACGTGTTACGTAGGCAGGTTATAGGTAGGGAGGGAATAACAGCAAGGTCATCAGACGTTTCCTAAAAATAAACATTGTTCACGAATCCCGCACCTCGAGTCCGAGTCGAGGCTGAAGTCACTGTGTGTGCGACTTAAGTCGCACTCGAGTCCGAGTCTCTAACTCCAGTCCCCATCTCTGCCGCTCTCCAGGTTCAAAGTCGGGGTTCTGGCCCTCCATCCACCCCAACCACCTCCTTACTCAGTCTTTTCTGTTAAATATCATATACCGACCTTTACTGGCAAAAACTGATGCTAGAGGGCTTCCCCCACTGCATTGAACTATGACGCTATAGGGATCCCCAGTGCGTTACAAACTGACGCCGATGGGTCTTGACCAATGCGTCTATATGTGACGAGTGGGGGAGTGAGAACGGGTTGGTAGCAGCTTTGTCCTGCTCTTTACTGCTTTTGAGGAAGTAGTTTATGCTTCAGCAACCCCGGGCAATGTAACAAGCATGTCTCGCCCCAGCTCATGAATGAAGAAGTGGCATCATACACGGCAAAGGACTGCATTTTCCTCTTGGCTTGGAACCCACTTGCGTGTTGGAAGACTTGTGAATTAAAGTATCCTTATCTTGCAATGTTAGCAAAACGCTACCTTGCTGTGACAGCTACCTCTGTCTTCATCTTCTTCTTTAAGTTTTTTGGGCATCCATTATGTTAAATTACTGCCACCTTTAAAGTACTTTGATTTGCCTTAAAGTTAAAATGTTCTATACAAATAAACTTGCCTTGCCTGTCCCCCATTAAAATAGAGGAGTAAAACTTGAAAATAGTCTGACTTTACTTGAACACATTTTCATTCCCTATTTGTCACACATGGACGCTTGGTCAGACCTGGGTACCCTTTAGTGTTCAAGTTAGCAAGAAAGAATATGCAACGTCCAGTTACATTTTCAAAATAAAACTAGTGGTTAATGTTGTGAAACATTGCTACATGGTTAGGTTTAGGAAAAGATCATGGTTTGTATTAAAATAATTACCTGACTTAAGTTATACAACTAAAAATAATCAATGGTGACTTTTTGTTTCACATGGAAAATAATCACCAGTCTCCGGTTAACCCGACCACCTCCTTACTCAGACTTTTTATTTATATATCACACCTACATTTAGCATTGACAAATTATGCTAAAGGACTTCCCAGTGCGTTACAAAGGGACACTCCCAAATGTGATGACTTAAGGTTGACTTGCACTAGATGTTAAAAGCTGAAATTGCACTGTGACGACTTCCCCAGTCTGCATGCCTGGCAGACTCAGGGTTTGGTATGTGCTTAAACAGCAGCAATGACACGGCACCTTTCCTCGGCAAGCAAGGATGCAGCAGCCCCAGATGGTTTCGCAGGAAAATAACCAGGCTTACTTTGTTTCTTCATTACTGGACACTCATTTCTCCAGTGACCCTTACCGAAACAGTAATTGCAAACAAGATTGGGGTCTAACCTTCCCCCTATGCTCTGTCCCACTTTAACTGGAAACCTTGCTCTCCCTTCTGACAAATACTTACTTACGTGGACCTTACCAATACTCTCTCCAAAACCCTTGTCGACTGCGGCGCTCACCAAAAACTTTATGGGTCAGGACAAACTCATCTGCTAATTTAGCAGCATCTGAAACAGTGCTTACCTTCCATTCATTTATGTAGGTAACCACGCGGTCAGGCAGGGTTTTTTTAAACTGTTCAAGCAAGACAAGTTCCTGCAAATCTTCTAAGGTTTTCACCTGAGAAGCAGTACACCAGCGGTTAAAATGAGCAAACTCTGTATGGGGTTGTTTCTCTTTTCTTATTGATCTGAACCGCTGCCGATGTGCTTCCGGTACCAGCTCAATGCTTTAAGTACCGCAGATTTAACCAACTGGTAACTTCCGCAATCAGTAACACATAAAGCTGTGAAAGCCTCTTGGGCTTTGCCAGTGAGCACATACTGAAGCAGAAGGGTACGCTCAGCATCAGACCAGTTTCGTTCAACGCTCAAACAGCACAAAGAAAACGTCTGGATCTCTTTCATGAAACCTTGGAATTAACCGTAAATTGACAGCAACATCGAATGACTGGGCAGGAGGGACCAACTCTCCAGCTTTCTGAGGCTCAGCTTGTAAGCTTATAAGCTCCAACTTGTAGCGCTCCAAATCTAACCGTTGTCTTGCCTGTGCATGAGCTAGTTCAGCTTCCCGAAGATGGGCATCTTGTTTTAAATTTCTCTAATGCCAGCACCTTATTCTGTTCCTGTTGCATTTGTAGCAGAAGAAGTTGTTTTTGCTGGTCAAATGTTAACCCAGCTCCAAAACCAGCCAGCGCAGGAGCTGTGTCAGATACTTTACCAGACTTAGTTACTTTATGGGAGCCTACATCAGAAAAACTAGTACTCTAAAGAAGCATTTACATTCTCCATTGAGCCAGACAAAACTCTTTCCTCCACCAACTGGGCCTTTAATGTTGCCAACAACTCATCTTTATTGAACTTCTTTGGAAGTTCAACATTGTAGTATTCTGCTACTTTCCAAAGCTGATCTTTTAAGTAAGAATTTAACAAATCCTCACATGGGCACTGAACAAAGTCATCAATGGTATCCATTTTTAAATATGTCTTTACCCACTGCCCAACAGGTTAACAGGATACTTTCAAGACAGAACCCCATCCCTCTGGCTAACTGCCTAACCAGTACTTACTGACTCACTCAACCCTAGACTTGTTGCAGGTTTATGGCAGGATAAATTAAGCACAAATCCCAGTAACCCGGAAAACTTTCAGCATGCTGAAAGTCACCTGGCAGTCATGGAAGTGCACCCGAGCAATTGCTCTAACCACTTGCTGCACAAAAACAACAAACTAAAACAAAAAAGGTCAATGGAGACAACTAGTGCCCCTCATTGCTTATACCTATCAGGGATATAGGTTCCACCTGTTTTCTCAGTCCTTACCGGTTACTGGCAGCTTAAGCAAACATTTACCCTCAGTCAAATGAAGCAATCTACTTACTGGAATAAAACTAACCAACAATATAACATCCTGTTAATTCCTAACAATACCAGAGCAAAAATGAAATCTGTGCAAAACACTCCCTTAACAAAAAAGTTATATATACATGTTTTCCAGTACAAACGTGTCCAACCAAAGATCCCGGACGAGCCCCCATTTGTTACCGCCTGGCTCAAGGCTGGCAACAAAAAGGGAGGCCTCACATAGATAATAAGAACAAAAGTGGTTTATTTATCTCAAACTAACAAACAACTTAACTAAGTTGATGGCGTGGGTAGATATGAGGAACATCAGTCATGTCAGAAGTATGTGGATGAGTGAGGATGAAGTGTAATGCATGTTGGTGGGTGCAGCAAATCAAAGAAAGGAACAAAAGCTGAGGTTGAAGCAGCAGGCCAGCAGAGAGAGTGATTTCTAGAAAGGCAGCCCTTTTATGCCCTCTAGGAAGCCCAACCCAGATGGGCAGGTAGACGCACTGAACCCTCCCAGCTCTACCTACAAGCCACACCCAGAACCTGCAAAACAGAGAAGACCTACAGGCAGGCAGACTGGGGAAGTCGTCACAGCACTCCTGGCTTCACTTGTTAATTTAAGTTTTTGCTTTGTATTTGCTTTGCTTTGTATTTAGGACTGTAGAGTGGACTTGGTGCAGCTTCTCAACCTTTACACACTCAGCAGATGATCAAGAGCTGTGGAGATCCCTGACTGCCCGACAGGGATGGACTGGGACAAAAAATTGGCTCCTTCACCTTCGATCCATTTAGGGGGTCAGATTAGGGGTGTGATGAAACAGTGAGACGTAACAATTGTAAGATCGGTGTCCATGACTACAAGACAAGAATATATTTTAATAGAGCTATTTAGAAAAAATATGTATAGATTAAATATTTGATGGGGGGGCTGGGCTCCCTCCACAGAATTTCTTTGGCATTAAAAACTTAATTTCCTGCATTCTGGAGACATCAAGTATTTTTTTATTTTTATAAAGGGAAGCACAAAATTCAGGTGGCAGGTGACAATTCACGATATAAAAATATAGTAAAATGTAATGCAGTAATCAGTAGCTTATTATTTTATTATTTTTATTATTATAAATTACTTTTTTTGGACAACATTTCTTCTAATATTTACATTGCATTGCAGGTTTTCTTATTGTGCAAATAAACCTCTCTCATTGCTAATTAAGATTTCTTGGTGCAAGCTATTTTTCAGAATTTTAAAAAAAAATGCTTTCAAAAAGTGGTGGCTACATGTCCCCAGTGTAAATGACCCTCCCTCCCTGCTCCCTCACTACAGGTTAAGCTACTCCACGCTTAACGCTTCACCTCCACTCTCCTCCTGCTCTCTCTCTCTAACTCGGCCCTGTCACTTTGTCCCTCTGTTTCGCTAACACACGCCTCCTCCTCTGCCTTGTATTGGCCACCACAGGTCTTGTACTCCTGCAAGTGCCTGTGCCTGCACTATGCATGGTACCGCAGCTGATGTTGAAGCTCCTGCAGCACCGGCAGGAGCGCATTTGGCGGGAGCCGTCTGAAGACTGGGGGGTTTTTTGGCCCGCAACACAAGAAACAGAGAGCAGACGGGGTTGGCGCTAGTAAGAAATGTAATTGGGCCAGCCCAATGTCAGTATAGAAAATTACCCAATGGGCCGCTGCAGTATGCCAGATTACCAGTCCAGCCCTGCTGCCCGAGCGTCCAACCAGAACACCCCCACAGCTTCCAAGGTGATGGGATGAGTGAGTGATTCTTGAGAGTCTACAGTTCAGTACAGTCTTATGATGGAGCATTACTGACATCTGTTATTTATTTTCATGTCTTACTGACAATGTGTCAGCATTTGAGTGCCTTCAGTTACAGTAAGAATGATGGATGATAGATGATGCTGGCTGGCTGGCTGGCTGGCTGGTGCATAAATGGATGGATGTAGAGCCACTCTCCTTCTGCAGTCCTTTGCTGGTTGTGTAATGTCCACTGGAGCACTGAAGTGCTGAGCTGCTGAGCTGCAGAGCCGAGCTCTGCTCAATTATTGAGAGACACTCAGTGTCTCTATTGTTTGAGTGGAAATCTGCCAGCAGGCTGATCTCACTGAAACCTGAATCGCTGAGTTCCTACACTCCTGTCCTGTCTATATTTGGGAAAATGGTTATTTTTACAAAGGTCAAAGCCAAGAACTTCTCTACAGTATCCTGGCCAGGTGAACGTGGGAGAACAGGTGTAGCTGAAACTGGTAAAGAACCACTGAAAGTCAGACCACATCTCCCCAGCTCAGTTTTCACTATGAGATCAAAGTCTGGATGAACTGATTGAGTCGACCAGATTCACATTGGACCAATTGGAGAACTACAGGGTGAAAAGACCACTAACTACCCTGCTAGAGTTCTGGTTGTCCAGTCAGGTGTAGGACGGATTCATACTGATGTACTGTGCGCTGGGGTTGGTGTCCATCTTGGATCTTTGGGGGGGGCTCTGGGGGACTTGGGCCTCTGCTCATGCCTGGGCGGGTGTCCCTGGGCCTGGGGATCCATTGTCTCCTCTCCTCGCCGGAGCCCTCTTTGGCAGGGGTGGGGCTCCCGCTGCTTCCCCCTGCCGGTTCTCTCACAATGGGGGCGTGCGGTAGTCCCGGGGGCACATGGCCGGTGTTGTCGGGGTGGGTTTTGGACCTCTTCCTTGGGGGTGGCTGCCTGCCCTTGACGGTGGGCGGGTTGGTGGTGACATTCAGCTGAGCTAGTTGATTTTGCTTCATTGCTAGCTTGGCTGGAGTTGCATGGCAGCCGGAGAGCACGCTGTGCATGGGGGAAATTGGCTGGCACTGCGGCCTTCACTTTTCCGGCGGT
>NW_024040228.1:0-1000 GCF_014851395.1 Micropterus salmoides
GATGTTAAAACCTGGATGACCTGTAATTTTCTAATGTTAAACACAGACAAAACTGAAGTTATTGTTCTGGGGCCCAAGCACCTCCGTGAGGCATTATCTAAAGATATAGTTTCCCTTGATGGCATTGCCCTGGCCTCCAGAACCACTGGGAGGAATCTTGGAGTTTAAGTCTCACATTAAACAAATTTCAAGGACCGCCTTTTTCACCTACGTAATATTGCAAAAATCTGGAACATCCTGTCTAAAAATGATGCCGTAAAACTAGGTCATGCATTTGTTACTTCTAGGCTGGATTACTGCAATTCTTTATTATCAGGCTGCTCGAAAAAGTCCATTAAGACACTTCAGCTGATCCAGAATGCTGTAGCACGTGTTCTGACAGGAACCAGGAAAAGAGATCACATTTCTCCTGTCTTAGCTTCTCTGTATTGGCTTCCAGTAAAATCCAGAATAGAATTTAAAATCCTTTTTCTCACCTACAAAGCTCTTAATGGTCAGGCACCATCTTATCTTAAAGAGCTCATAGTACCTTTCTACCCCACCAGAGCACTGCGCTCCCAGAATGCAGGGTTACTTGTGGTTCCTAGAGTCTCCAAAAGTAGACTAGGAGCCAGAGCGTTCAGCTATCAAGCTCCTCTCCTGTGGAACCAGGTTCCAGTTTGGGTTCAGGAGGCAGACACCATCTCCACATTTAAGAGTAGGCTTAAGACTTTCCTCTTTGATAAAGCTTATAGTTAGGGCTGGCTCAGGTGAGTCCTGAACCATCCCTTAGTTATGCTGCTATAGGCCTAGACTGCCGGGGGATTTCCTATGATGTACTGAGCTCCTCTCTCCTCTTCTTTCTCTCCCTCTGTATGCAACCTCATCCCATTAATGCATGTTACCAACTCAACTTCTCCCTTTTCCCATAGTCTTGTGCTTTCTCGTCCCTCTCCTCTCTCCTCCTATCACTTCCTGCAGGTGTTTCTGGCTCTGGAGCTGTGGAGTCTGGATCTGTGGT
>NW_024040229.1:0-26332 GCF_014851395.1 Micropterus salmoides
CGTTCAAAAGTTTGGGGTCACATTGAAATGTCCTTATTTTTGAAGGAAAAGCACTGTACTTTTCAATGAAGATAACTTTAAACTAGTCTTAACTTTGAAGAAATACACTCTATACATTGCTAATGTGGTAAATGACTATTCTAGCTGCAAATGTCTGGTTTTTGGTGCAATATCTACATAGGTGTATAGAGGCCCATTTCCAGCAACTATCACTCCAGTGTTCTAATGGTACAATGTGTTTGCTCATTGGCTCAGAAGGCTAATTGATGATTAGAAAACCCTTGTGCAATCATGTTCAACATCTGAAAACAGTTTAGGTCGTTACAGAAGCTACAAAACTGACCTTCCTTTGAGCAGATTGAGTTTCTGGAGCATCACATTTGTGGGGTCAATTAAACGCTCAAAATGGCCAGAAAAACAGAACTTTCATCTGAAACTCGACAGTCTATTCTTGTTCTTAGAAATGAAGGCTATTCCATGCGAGACATTGCTAAGAAATTGAAGATTTCCTACAACGGTGTGTACTACTCCCTTCAGAGGACAGCACAAACAGGCTCTAACCAGAGTAGAAAAAGAAGTGGGAGGCCGCGTTGCACAACTGAGCAAGAAGATAAGTACATTAGAGTCTCTAGTTTGAGAAACAGACGCCTCACAGGTCCCCAACTGGCATCTTCATTAAATAGTACCCGCAAAACACCAGTGTCAACATCTACAGTGAAGAGGCGGCTGCGGGATTCTGGGCTTCAGGGCAGAGTGGCAAAGAAAAAGCCATATCTGAGACTGGCCAATAAAAGAAAAAGATTAAGATGGGCAAAAGAACACAGACATTGGACAGAGGAAGACTGGAAAAAGTTGTGGACGGATGAATCCAAGTTTGAGGTGTTTGGATCACAAAGAAGAATGTTTGTGAGACGCAGAACAAATGAAAAGATGCTGGAAGAATGCCTGACGCCATCTGTTAAGCATGGTGGAGGTAATATGATGGTCTGGGGTTGCTTTGGTGCTGGTAAGGTGGGAGATTTGTACAGGGTAAAAGGGATTCTGAATAAGGAAGGCTATCACTCCATTTTGCAACGCCATGCCATACCCAGTGGACAGCGCTTGATTTGGAGCCAATTTCATCCTACAACAGGACAATGACCCTAAACACACCTCCAAATTGTGCAAGAACTATTTAGAGCAGAAGCAGGCAGCTGGTATTCTATCGGTAATGGAGTGGCCAGCGCAGTCACCGGATCTGAACCCATTGAGCTGTTGTGGGAGCAGCTTGACCGTATGGTACGCAAGAAGTGCCCATCCAACCAATCCAACTTGTGGGAGCTGCTTCTGGAAGCGTGGGGTGCAATTTCTCCAGATTACCTCAACAAATTAACAGCTAGAATGCCAAAGGTCTGCAATGCTGTAATTGCTGCAAATGGAGGATTCTTTGACGAAAGCAAAGTTTGATGTAAAAAAGATCTTATTTCAAATACAAATCATTATTTCTAACCTTGTCAATGTCTTGACTCCATTTTCTATTCATTTCACAATGTATGGTGGTGAATAAGTGTGACTTTTCAGGAAAACACAAAATTGTTTGGGTGACCCCAAACTTTTGAACGGTAGTGTACATGTACGAAATTTTCTGGGGACATGTATCATATCCAGACGCACAAAAAAGCCTCAAGAACCCATAGTCTAAAGTCAACAGGAAGTCGGCCATTTTGAATTTTACGGCCATTTTTGGATGATTTACACAGTTCGTACTTTAACGAACTCCTCCTAGGGATTTAGTCGGATCGACGTCAAATTTCTGCTGTGCCTTCTAAAGGCATTGACGATGAAAAGTTGTGCTATTTGCGCGTTTTCGTCAATGGGCGTGTCCGTGGCGTCGATGATTCGCTATGAAACAGGAAGTTGTTGTAACTTCAGTGTACATGCTCACATCTCGACCAAACTGTACATCTAGGATGATAGTCCCGCCCTGAACACATGTACATGCTGACATTCACCCACAGTCATAGCGCCACCTGCTGGCAATAGAAAGTGACCTTTAACGAAGCAGCCCCCGCCGCATGTTTCACCTACGTGCACGAATTTTCTGTGGTACGTGTATCTTGTCCAGACGCACAAAAAAGCCTCTTGGAGCGATGCCCTAAAATCAACAGGAAGTCGGCCATTTTGAATTTTACGTCAAATTTTGGATGATTTACACACTTCGTACTTTAACGAACTCCTCCTAGGGATTAAGTCCGACCGACCTCAAATTTCTGCTGTGCCTTCTAAAGGCATTGAAGATGAAAAGTTGTGCTATTTGCAAGTTTTCGTCAATGGGCGTGTCCGTGGCGTGGCGTCAAAGATCAGCTCTTGCCATGACACGGAAGTTGTCGTAACTTCGGTGTACATGCTCACATCTGGACCAAACTGTACATGTAGGATGAGAGTCCCGCCCTGAACACATGTACATGCTCACATTCACAGACAGTCATAGCGCCACCTGCTGGCAACAGGAAGTGACTTAACGAAGCAGCCCCCGCCGCACGTTTTACCTACGTGCACGAATTTTCTGTGGTACGTGTATCTTGTCCAGACGCACAAAAAAGCCTCTTGGAGCGATGCCCTAAAATCAACAGGAAGTCGGCCATTTTGAATTTTACGTCAAATTTTGGATGATTTACACACTTCGTACTTTAACGAACTCCTCCTAGGGATTTAGTCCGACCGACTTCAAATTTGTGCTGTGCCTTCTAAAGGCATTGAAGATGAAAAGTTGTGCTATTTGCGAGTTTTCGTCAATGGGTGTGTCCGTGGCGTGGCGTCAAAGATCAAGTCTTCGCCATGACACAGGAAGTTGTTGTAACTTCAGTGTACATGCTAACATCTGAACCAAACTTTACGTGCTTGATAACTCTCCCACCCCGCTATGGAGGACCGATCCTGACACAGTCAGAAATAAATACAGAAATAAATAAATGCTCAATAAATAAATAAGCTTCCAATTAAATACACAAAAAAATAAAGTAAATAAATAAATGTGGTATTAATTAAATTATACAAGGAGACATAAATGTATATATTTTAATTAGTGCCTTTACTTATTCACCTTTGTTATAATTACCTTATTTATTTATTCTCCCTTATAATCTTCAACTTTTTTATTACTAATTTTTTTAATATATTTATTTATGTGTGTGTTTTAATATTTTTGTCTGTTTTATTCTTCCTTTGTATTTTTCTACCTTATTTATTTTCACCCATGGTATTTATTTCTGCCTGTCCTTTTTAAATTTCTGTATGCATTTCTGACTCATTATGCAAATGAGGAGGGGCTGTGTCTCAAGGGGTCATCTTCTCTGCTATTGGTGGACCAGTCAGACAGGAGAGCTCTAGGCCTACTCTGCCTGCAGACATCAACGATCTTGCCCCTCACACAGTCAGATGGCTTCCTTCAGTGCGCTGAGGTGTTTAACAACTCTGAAGACACTACCAGCCATGTCTTCCTTCTCTTTTCACGTAGACGCTCCGACAGACAGTGCTTTCAGTTTGCTGCATGCATGGACACAGAACTGCGGTACAGCACACAGTAACGATGAAATGTGTGCTGTTATCACATTCTTCCTCTGTATGTACACATAAACAACAAGGCAGGGAAATATAAAAGGAATTTATTTTATTGTTTGGGTACATTATTGTTCAGAGTACATGCTCACATCTGAACCAAACTTTGCGTGCTTGATAACTCTCTGACCCCCAGACATCTACACGTCAATACCGATTTATATTCATAGCGGCAAGTGCTATGTAGCTCCACATAGGGGACACAGGAAGTGACGTATAGCACCTTCATGCGGCGACATAACCGCGTAGGAAATTCACAGCCGCACCGGCAGAGCTCACACGCGGACGCGCTTACAAGTGCGAGGGCCCGCCCAACGCTGCTTGCAGCTTTAATTTCAATTTATTCTTTAGTTCTTAATGATGGTAAATTTTTCACACAAAGCTTTAGCAAAGATTTTACAAAGTTTAATTTTGGAGCTCACTCTTATTTTGCTGCATGCTGTTGAAGGTAATTTATAATGCTGTTTAATTTTACTCACCGTTATACCATTTTACTGCTTTACTGTATTATTAGGGCCCGAGCACGACCGTGCGAGGTCCCTATTGAATTTGCTCGGATTATTTTTTTTAGGGCCCGAGCACGACCGTGTGAGGTCCCTATTGAATTTGCTCGGATTATATATATATATATATATATATATATATATATATATATATTTTTTTTTTTTTTTTTTTCTTTTTTTTTCTGCAAAGTAGGCCCAACTGACATGGCCTAAACATACTCGAAAACTCACCAAAATTTGCAAACATGTCAGAACCGGTGAAAAATTTCGTATTCTACAAGTTTCGCACATGGGTGTGGCAAAATGACTCGCTAGCGCCACCTAGAAAATTGGAAAAGATTAGCCCCTCGTTCACGTTCAACCTACATGTACGAAATTTTCTGAGGACATGTATCATATCAAGACGCACAAAAAAGCCTCAAGAACCCATACCCTAAAGTCAACAGGAAGTCGGCCATTTTGAATTTTACGGCCATTTTTGGATGATTTACACACTTCGTACTTTAACGAACTCCTCCTAGGGATTTAGTCGGATCGACGTCAAATTTGTGCTTGCCTGCTAAAGGCATTGACGATGAAAAGTTGTGCTATTTGCGCGTTTTCGTCAATGGGCGTGTCCGTGGCGTCGATGATTCGCTATGAAACAGGAAGTTGTTGTAACTTCAGTGTACATGCTCACATCTGGACCAAACTGTACATCTAGGATGAGAGTCCCGCCCTGAACACATGTACATGCCGACATTCACCCACAGTCATAGCGCCACCTGCTGGCAACAGAAAGTGACCTTTAATGAAGCAGCCCCCGCCGCACGTTTCACCTACGTGCACGAATTTTCTGTGGTACGTGTATCTTGTCCAGACGCACAAAAAAGTCTCTTGGAGCCATAGCCTAAACCCAACAGGAAGTCGGCCATTTGAATTTTACGTCAAATTTTGGATGATTTACACACTTCGTACTTTAACGAACTCCTCCTAGGGATTAAGTCCGACCGACCTCAAATTTCTGCTGTGCCTTCTAAAGGCATTGAAGATGAAAAGTTGTGCTATTTGCAAGTTTTCGTCAATGGGCGTGTCCGTGGCGTGGCGTCAAAGATCAAGTCTTCGCCATGACACAGGAAGTTGTCGTAACTTCAGTGTACATGCTCACATCTGGACCAAACTGTACATGTAGGATGAGAGTCCCGCCCTGAACACATGTACATGCTGACATTCACCCACAGTCATAGCGCCACCTGCTGGCAACAGGAAGTGACTTTTAACGAAGCAGCCCCCGCCGCATGTTTCACCTACGTGCACGAATTTTCTGTGGTACGTGTATCTTGTCCAGACGCATAAAAAAGCCTCTTGGAGCGATGCCCTAAAATCAACAGGAAGTCGGCCATTTTGAATTTTACGTCAAATTTTGGATGATTTACACACTTCGTACTTTAACGAACTCCTCCTAGGGATTTAGTCCGACCGACTTCAAATTTGTGCTGTGCCTTCTAAAGGCATTGAAGATGAAAAGTTGTGCTATTTGCGAGTTTTCGTCAATGGGTGTGTCCGTGGCGTGGCGTCAGAGATCAAGTCTTCGCCATGACACAGGAAGTTGTTGTAACTTACGTGTACATGCTCACATCTGAACCAAACTTTACGTGCTTGATAACTCAAGGGGTCATCTTCTCTGCTATTGGTGGACCAGTCAGACAGGAGAGCTCTAGGCCTTCTGCCTGCAGACATCAACGATCTTGCCCCTCACACAGTCAGATGGCTTCCTTCAGTGCACTGAGGTGTTTAACAACTCTGAAGACAATACTACCAGCAATGTCTTCCTTCTCTTTTCATGTAGACGCTCCGACAGACAGTGCTTTCAGTTTGCTGCATGCATGGACACAGAACTGCGGTATAGGGAGAAGCACACGGTCAGCTGGCTGCAGCTAAATCTGGAGTGCACTCGTATTCAATTCTGTATGGTAAATTCAGTTTTAACGGAGCAGAGCGAGCTGACAGGCAGAGTTAGAGACTTTTTCTGTCCGTTTCTCTCTTTACAAAGACGCATGTTGCAGTCAGAGTCTTCTCTGAGATGCGAGCACGACATACAACACAATTTATCAAATTACACAACGGATATACAGTATGAAAATAAGATTGATTGGATTATACTCACAGGAAGTATAAAACCTGTTACATGCGTCTATTAAAAGTAAAGTAACACAAAAATGTCAGGGAAATTACTTTACTTAGATTTCAGGACTGCAGTTGTACATTTGAAATACCTTCCTACCTTTCTGATAGGAAGCTTCTTGAGGTGGTATAAAACATTTCTTCTTATATTCTGATTTGAGTTGTGGACAACTATGACCACATGAATTAAAAAAATTAAACATTTCACTGCCCAAGTCAGCTATAACACAAGTCTTGTTCATCAGACTACATGCTGTACAGTATTTGTGGACAGATTTTGTCCCAGGATTTCTTATGCATTTCTTCTTCTTCGTTGCATGATTTAGAATAATAAGGTGAGAAATGGGTCTATTCTGAGTTCATCCTGCACTGCAGCAGCTAATAAAGTCCATTTAATCCCAAAAACGCTTTTCTTTTAGGCAGGCTGGAGCAGAAAACAACTCACCTTTCTCAAGTTGTACAGTAATGTCACATGTGTATGAAGGTGGATCAAACAAGCTAATCTTAAATGTCAAAGTAGAGAGGAGCCTAGTAGGCCTATTTATTTTCATTCATTACACAATATGAATGAGCTATGCAGACAGTTGTAAAGAAAGAACATCTTTTTCTTCTGTTCTCTACTTGTTATAGTTACACAGTATTAGGGGTGTGGGCTGTATTAAAAGTATCCACTGTTCTCCCATGCTCTAACACACAGTAACGATGAAATGTGTGCTGTTCTCACATTCTTCCTCTGTATGTACACATAAACAACAAGGCAGGGAAATATAAAAGGAATTTATTTTATTGTTTGGGTACATTATTGTTCAGTGTACATGGTCACATCTGAAACAAACTTTACGTGCTTGATAACTGTCCCACCCCGCAGACATCTACACACCAATACCGATTTATATTCATAGCGGCAAGTGCTATGTAGCGCCACATAGGGGACACAGGAAGTGACATATAGCACCTTCATGCGGCGTCATAACCGCGTAGCAAATTCACAGCCGCACCGGCAGAGCTCCAGAATATGCAACTCGGCCGGCTCACACGCGGACGCGCTTACAAGTGCGAGGGCCCGCCCAACGCTGCTTTCAGCTTTAATTTCAATTTATTCTTCACTTGTTTAATAATAATAATAAAGACTGACTTGATTCCAAAGAAACCTCCTACTGATCCTTTGCTGGCCCGGAGATTCCTCCTTTACTTATAACTCACTGCTATACTTTTTTAATGATAAATTTATTGCCATAAACACCTACTAGTTAATTCATTCAAGTTTTATTACTTAATAAAGTCTTTAAATCAATGAAAAACCTCCTCCAATTATCAGTCAAAAACACACAATGGAAGGATGTACGCAACCCTCTTATCAGTTACACACAGACATCCGGTGTGGGGGCGGGACCGGAAATAGCTGTCAAAAATGAGTTTGATGGAATGTCATGTATAATTCTCTCTGAGGATAATAGTTCGTAGGTTATCACATGTAATGGAACAGAGAAGATTCCTGAGTAATATACAAAATGGATTTCGGAAAAGCGCTCCACAACAGATGCTCTTGTTAGAGTAAGTAATCAGGTAGAAAAAGCACTGAAAATTAAAGAGCTGATGATAATAGTGTATTTTGACATTGAGAAGGCATATGATACTATGTGGGGGGAAGGACAACTTATTAAACTAAATAGAATGGGTTTAAGGAAGGATTTATAACTGGATACTAGACTTTTTAACAGATAGGAAAATTAGAGTAAAGGTTGGATCAGAAATTTCTACAGACTTTAAGGTAAATAATGGCATTCCCCAGGGGAGCGCAATTAGTCCTATATTATTCAACATTATGATTAATGATATATTTTCAGATTTAGATGGACACATCAAATCAGAGTTATATGCAGATGATGGGGCCATATGGATGAGAGGAAGAAATGAGACATATGTGTTAAGAGAACATTAGGAAAGCAATAGGGGAAGTAGAGAAGTGGTCATCCAAGTGGAAATTTAAAATATCAGCAAGCAAATCCTGTTATATGGTATTCACAAACAAGCGAAAGTGTCATGTAGAAAAGCTTTTACTATATCAGCAGCCAATGGAAAAAGTATATGAATTTAAGTATTAGGGGTGGGGAAAAAATTGACAGCATAGTATCGTGATATTTGCCATGACAATACTGTATCGATTCACGGACGCCAAGTATCGATATTTTAGTATATAAAATGCAGATGGGAGTTTTAACTTTTGGTGCTAGAATAATAAAATCTATTGCTTTTTTAGTCCACTAGAAAACTTAACAGGACCATATAGAGGACTGAAAAAGTGATATGAACAAACAGAGAAATTTCTGTTTAGATCTTTTTAGATAAACAGATGTTGACAAAGTTTGACTTTAGGGACCTAATTGGAAGTTGGAAAAAGGTAATAAATTGCAATATATCTTAATATATTTAAAATCGCAATAAAATCGAATCGCAACATAAATATCGTGATAATATCATATCGTGGGGCCTCTGGTGATTCCCACCCCTATTAAGTATTTGGGATTGTGGTTTGATAGTAAGTACACATGGAAAACACACATAAAGCAATTGGAAACTAAATGCAAACAAGTTATTAATTTACTGAGAGTGGTGGCGGGATGTGACTGGGGTGCAGATAAACAGTCACTAATTGACATATATAGAGCATGCATGAGATCATCAATAGATTATGGTTGCATGGCATATGATGCAGCAGCTAAAACAACATTGGAAAAATTAATAAATTACAATACAGAGCTTTACGGATATGCATTGGAGCCATTAAGACAACTCCCATTAACACAATACTCATAGAAGCTGGAGAGACACCACTGGAGTTAAGAAGAGAGAAACTAGCGCTAGAATATTGGGTCAGATTGAAAGGAAGTGGGAAAGAAAACCCTGCAAAGGACATAACAAAGGATTGTTGGGAATATTTCAAGTTTCGGGGGGCATGGGTTTGGATGGACGGAGGAAAAGAGAGTCGGGGAATACGGAATGGAAGCATTAGATTTCACCACACCCACTCCAGTCAGTAACATTCCACCTTGGCTTTATCCAGACGTAAAAACAGATTTTAGTATACTGGAAAAGAAAAGAGGATGGAGAATAGAGGAAGTGGGAATACGGACAAGCAGCTATCTGAGAAACAGTTACCATAATTATATAAAAATCTATACAGATGGATCTGAAAACAAACAAGAATGTGTGGGAATTGGAATACAGATACCAGAATTCAAAATAAATATCTCGATAACGATTATCAGAAAGGCTATCTGTATATACAGCAGAAATAGTCATTATAGCATTACAGTGGGTTGAAGAGGTCAGACCTGATAGGGTGATATTATGCACAGACTCCTTAGCAGTTATTAAAAGAATTCAGTCAATGACATCTGTCAGAGAAGACCTACTGATAGAAATGTTTCACAGCTTGTTGAGATTACATCGGGGAGGGATAGATGTTCAGTTTTGCTGGGTGCCAGCTCATGAGGGAGTAAATGCAAATGAGATTGCAGACAAACTAGCAAAAGAGGCATTACAAAAGGAAATAACAGTTCAAATACCTCTAGGAAAAGGAGAAGGAAAAAAAGCCATTAAGAAGAAAGGTACTCAAATATGGCAGAAATGGTGGGAGGAAGACAGGAAAGGAAGGAGTTAATATAAAATACAAACTGTCTGTCAGTAATAAAATGATAGCGAAAGGAACAGGCGGGAGGAAATTATAATGACAAGACTGAGAGTAGATCACACAGGACTGAGTGGCACCTTGTTTTTATTGGGGAAAAGGAAGAGTGAAAACTGTGAAAACTGTGGGGTTAAAGACAATGTTGAACATGTCACTTTGCACTGTATATTGTTTGAGTTGAAAAGACAGATATTTCAAGATAGGGTTCAGGAAGCAGGGCGGGAATGGAATCTGATGGGGGTATTGGGAACAGAAGGAGAAGAAAAGGGTATAAGAATCACCAGGAAGGCATTATTTAAATTTTTTAAAGACACTGGGCTGGTGAGCAGAATATGAGAGCACCTTATTGGGGTTTGTAGCTGAGTGATATGATGTTACACACTCCAGTACAGTAGGTGGCGGTAGGTATGCACTTAAAAGTTGTTTGCAATCCCGCCATTAACCAAGAAGCAGCAGCAGCAGAGCTCTCTGCACCCGGAAATGAAACATCTTGGTTCTTCTGTTCCTTCTGTAAAGCTACCAGCCGTCCCGCAGTAAGTATAATGCTAAATAAAAGTATAGTGTAATACAGACTGAATGTGGCTTTGGCCGGACCCGTCAGCGGCGGGGTGACTCAGTGAGAAACAGCAGCAGCACCGCGGTCTCTAAAGCGCACCTGGCCAGTGCTTGGTGTTCTCCTTTGAGACACGGCTGGATGGCTCGTTTTTATTTTGAGTCAGAAATTTCCGAGAAATAACTCTCTAATCTCTGATGAAAATAAATGTAGGGGCTGCTAGCAGGTGGTGAATGGTGGCGCAACACAGATCCATAATAAAGATCGAGTCTGTACAGATGCTAAGTTGAGTCAGTAACGTTACACATCTTTTCCTCTTAGTAACAAGCACGGATGGCTTAGTATTTGCTGAAACACGCTGGTGTTAGTGTGTAGTATGGGATGCTGCAAGCTGACACATGAGGCATGACACTGAGTGTCTGCAGAGCTGCTGATCAAACTGCAGTGGGAGAAAGTAACAAACTACATTACTCAAACACTATGCTGCATTCTTCTGAGGCACTTGTACTTGAGTATTTCTGATTCACTACATTTCAGAGGGAAATACTGTACTGCACTACATTTATCTGACAGATTTGGTGACTTTTCAGATAAAGAGTGCATGGATATCACTTTATAGAATATGATAATTTGTTACAGATTAAACTACCCAGATGTGTATTGTTTTTAATTCAATCCAATCATATAGGCTAGCTTCAATTCACAACATTTATCATTTAACAGTTATCTCATTGCACTTTCCATATAGAGCAGGTCTAGACCGTACTCTTCCATAAAATTCAAAATGGCAGACTTCCTGTTGGGTTTAGGGCATTTCTCTATGAGGCTTTTTGGTCCTCTGAACATGATACATGTGCCACAGAAATGCAGCGGGGGCTGCTTCGTTGAAGGTCACTTCCTGTTGCCGATAGGTGGCGCTATGACTGGGTGAATGTTGGCATGTAAATGTGTTCAGGGCAGGTATCTCATCAAACGTGTAAACTTTCATACAGAATACAAAACGGTGCATACGTAGAAAACATATCTGTGATATCTGTATGCGTACTTTAGGGCTGTAATCAACCAAAGAAAATCTTGGTCGACTAAAGTCCTGAAATTTTCGACTAAAAATGACGTAATTATTATTATTTTTTAAATTAGTCAGCTGTGCACTCTGCACAGTACTTGATAGCCTTGTTGTCCGCCTAAATGAATTGTAAATAAACAACAAACATAAACATAAAATTAAAGCTGCAAGCAGCGTTGGGCGGCCCTCGCACTTGTAGCGCGTCCGCGCGTGAGCCGGCCGAGTTGCACATTCTGGAGCTCTGCCGGTGCGGCTGTGAATTTCCTACGCGGTTCCGACGCCGCATGAAGGTGCTATATGTCACTCCTGTGTCCCCTATGTGGAGCTACATAGCACTTGCCGCTATGAACATAAATCGGTATTGGTGTGTAGATGTCTGCGGGGTGGGAGAGTTATCAAGCACGTAAAGTTTGTTTCAGATGTGAGCATGTACACTGAACAATAATGTACCCAAACAATAAAATAAATTCCTTTTATATTTCCCTGCCTTGTTGTTTATGTGTAGATACAGAGGAAGAATGTGAGAACAGCACACATTTCATCGTTACTGTGTGTTAGAGCATGTGAGAACAGTGGATACTTTTAATACAGCCCACACCCCTAATACTGTGTAACTATAACAAGTAGAGAACAGAAGAAAAAGATGTTCTTTCTTTACAACTGTCTGCATAGCTTATTCATATTGTATAATGAATGAAAATAAATAGGCCTACTAGGCTCCTCTCTACTTTGACATTTAAGATTAGCTGGTTTGATCCACCTTCATACACATGTGACATTACTGTACAACTTGAGAAAGGTGAGTTGTTTTCTGCTCCAGCCTGCCTAAAAGAAAAGCGTTTTTGGGATTAAATGGACTTTATTAGCTGCTGCAGTGCAGGATGAACTCAGAACAGACCCATTTCTCACCTTATTATTCTAAATCATGCAACGAAGAAGAAGAAATGCATAATAAATCCTGGGACAAAATCTGTCCACAGCATGTAGTCTGATGAACAAGACTTGTGTTATAGCTGACTTGGGCAGTGAAATGTTTAATTTTTTTAATTCATGTGGTCATAGTTGTCCACAACTCAAGTCAGAATATAAGAAGAAATGTTTTATACCACCTCAAGAAGGCTTCCTATCATTAAGTTAGGAAGGTATTTCACATGTACAACTGCAGTACTTAATTCTAAGTAAAGTAATTTCCCTGACATTACAGTGTTACGCATGTAACAGGTTTTATACTTCCTGTGAGTATAATCCAATCAGTCTTATTTTCATACTGTATATCCGTTGTGTAATTTGATAAATTGTGTTGTATGTGGTGCTCGCATCGGGTACTACTGAGACTTCATTGCCCTCTTCAGAGAAGACTCTGACTGCAACATGCGTCTTTGTAAAGAGAGAAACGGACAGAAAAAGTCCCTAACTCTGCCTGTCAGCTCGCTCTGCTCCGTTAAAACTGAATTTACCATACAGAATTGAATACGAGTGCACTCCAGATTTAGCTGCAGCCAGCTGACCGTGTGCTTCTCCCTATACCGCAGTTCTGTGTCCATGCATGCAGCAAACTGAAAGCACTGTCTGTCGGAGCGTCTACGTGAAAAGAGAAGGAAGACATTGCTGGTAGTATTGTCTTCAGAGTTGTTAACACCTCAGCGCACTGAAGGAAGCCATCTGACTGTGTGAGGGGCAAGATCGTTGATGTCTGCAGTAGAGTAGGAGCTCTCCTGTCTGACTGGTCCACCAATAGCAGAGAAGATGACCCCTTGAGACACAGCCCCTCCTCATTTGCATAATGAGACAGAAATTTAAAAAGGACAGGCAGAAATAAATACCATGGGTGAAAATAAATAAGGTAGAAAAATACAAAGGAAGAATAAAACAGACAAAAATATTAAAACACACACATAAATAAATACATTAAAAAAATTAGTAATAAATAAAGTTGAAGATTATAACAGAGAATAAATAAATAAGGTAATTATAACAAAGGTGATAAGTAAAGGAACTAATTAAAATATATACATTTATGTCTCCTTGTATAATTTAATTACTGCCAACATTTTTTGTGTATTTAATTGGATGCTTATTTGTTTATTGAGCATTTATTTATTTCTGTATTTATTTCTGACTGTGTCAGGATCGGTCCTCCATAGTGGGGTGGGAGAGTTATCAAGCACGTAAAGTTTGGTTCAGATGTGAGCATGTACACTGAAGTTACGACAACTTCCGTGTCATGGCGAAGAGTTGATCTCTGACGCCACGCCACGGACACGCCCATTGACGAAAACTTGCAAATAGCACAACTTTTCATCTTCAATGCCTTTAGAAGGCACAGCAGAAATTTGAGGTCGGTCGGACTAAATCCCTAGGAGGAGTTCGTTAAAGTACGAAGTGTGTAAATCATCCAAAATTTGACGTAAAATTCAAATGGCCGACTCCCTGTTGGGTTTAGGCTATGGCTCCAAGAGGCTTTTTGTGCGTCTGGACAAGATACACGTACCACAGAAAATTCGTGCACGTAGGTGAAACGTGCGGCGGGGGCTGCTTCGTTTAAAAGTCACTTCCTGTTGCCAGCAGGTGGCGCTATGACTGTGGGTGAATATCAGCATGTACATGTGTTCAGGGCGGGACTCTCATCCTACATGTACAGTTTGGTCCAGATGTGAGCATGTACACTGAAGCTACGACAACTTCCGTGTCATGGCGAAGAGTTGATTTTTGACGCCACGCCACGGACACGCCCATTGACGAAAACTTGCAAATAGCACAACTTTTCATCTTCAATGCCTTTAGAAGGCACAGCAGAAATTTGAGGTCGGTCGGACTAAATCCCTAGGAGGAGTTCGTTAAAGTACGAAGTGTGTAAATCATCCAAAATTTGACGTAAAATTCAAAATGGCCGACTTCCTGTTGGGTTTAGGCTATGGCTCCAAGAGACTTTTTTGTGCGTCTGGACAAGATACACGTACCACAGAAAATTCGTGCACGTAGGTGAAACGTGCGGCGGGGGCTGCTTCGTTAAAAGTCACTTCCTGTTGCCAGCAGGTGGCGCTATGACTGTGGGTGAATATCAGCATGTAGCGCACTGAAGGAAGCCATCTGACTGTGTGAGGGGCAAGATCGTTGATGTCTGCAGGCAGAGTAAGAGCTCTCCTGTCTGACTGGTCCACCAATAGCAGAGAAGATGACCCCTTGAGACACAGCCCCTCCTCATTTGCATAATGAGGCAGAAATGCATACAAAAATTTAAAAAGACAGGCAGAAATAAATACCATGGGTGAAAATAAATAAGGTAAATAAATACAAAGGAAGAATAAAACAGACAAAAATATTAAAACACACACATAAATAAATACATAAAAAAATTAGTAATAAATAAAGTTGAATAAATAAATAAGGTAATTATAACAAAGGTGAATAAGTAAAGGCACTAATTAAAATATATACATTTATGTCTCCTTGTATAATTTAATTACTACCTACATTTATTTATTTACTTTATTTTTTTTGTGTATTTAATTGGATGCTTATTTATTTATTGAGCATTTATTTATTTCTGTATTTATTTCTGACTGTGTCAGGATCGGTCCTCCATAGTGGGGTGGGAGAGTTATCAAGCACGTAAAGTTTGGTTCAGATGTTAGCATGTACACTGAAGTTACAACAACTTCCTGTGTCATGGCGAAGACTTGATCTCTGACGCCACGCCACGGACACACCCATTGACGAAAACTCGCAAATAGCACAACTTTTCATCTTCAATGCCTTTAGAAGGCACAGCACAAATTTGAAGTCGGTCGGACTAAATCCCTAGGAGGAGTTCGTTAAAGTACGAAGTGTGTAAATCATCCAAAATTTGACGTAAATTCAAAATGGCCGACTTCCTGTTGATTTTAGGGCATCGCTCCTAGAGGCTTTTTTGTGCGTCTGGACAAGATACACGTACCACAGAAAATTCGTGCACGTAGGTAAAACGTGCGGCGGGGGCTGCTTCGTTAAAAGTCACTTCCTGTTGCCAGCAGGTGGCGCTATGACTGTCTGTGAATGTCAGCATGTACATGTGTTCAGGGCGGGACTCTCATCCTACATGTACAGTTTTGTCCAGATGTGAGCATGTACACTGAAGTTACGACAACTTCCGTGTCATGGCGAAGAGCTGATCTTTGACGCCACGCCACGGACACGCCCATTGACGAAAACTCGCAAATAGCACAACTTTTCATCTTCAATGCCTTTAGAAGGCACAGCAAAATTTGAGGTCGGTCGGACTAAATCCCTAGGAGGAGTTCGTTAAAGTACGAAGTGTGTAAATCATCCAAAATTTGACGTAAAATTCAAAATGGCCGACTTCCTGTTGATTTTAGGGCATCGCTCCAAGAGGCTTTTTTGTGCGTCTGGACAAGATACACGTACCACAGAAAATTTGTGCACGTAGGTGAAACATGCGGCGGGGGCTGCTTCGTTAAAAGTCACTTCCTGTTGCCAGCAGGTGGCGCTATGACTGTGGGTGAATGTCGGCATGTACATGTGTTCAGGGCGGGACTCTCATCCTACATGTACAGTTTGGTCCAGATGTGAGCATGTACACTGAAGTTACAACAACTTCCTGTTTCATAGCGAATCATCGACGCCACGGACACGCCCATTGACGAAAACGCGCAAATAGCACAACTTTTCATCGTCAATGCCTTTAGAAGGCACAGCAGAAATTTGACGTCGATCCGACTAAATCCCTAGGAGGAGTTCGTTAAAGTACGAAGTGTGTAAATCATCCAAAATGGCCGTAAAATTAAAATGGCCGACTTCCTGTTGACTTTAGGCTATGGGTTCTTGAGGCTTTTTGTGCGTCTTGATATGATACATGTCCCCAGAAAATTTCGTACATGTAGGTTGAACGTGAACGAGGGGCTAATTTTTCCAATTTTCTAGGTGGCGCTAGCGAGTCATTTTGCAACGCCCATGTGCGAAACTTGTAGAATACGAAATTTTTCACCGGTTCTGACATGTTTGCAAATTTTGGTGAGTTTTCGAGAATGTTTAGGCCATGTCAGTTGAGCCTACTTTGCAGAAAAAATAAAAAAAAAAAAAATAAAAAATAATCCGAGCAAATTCAATAGGGACCTCACACGGTCGTGCTCGGGCCCTAATAATCCGAGCAAATTCAATAGGGACCTCACACGGTCGTGCTCGGGCCCTAAAATAGTAGGCTATTTGCAGTTTATTAAATCGTTTTTTATCTAATTATTTTGCACTAAATGAGTCTGTCAGGTCTGACAGCAATGCGTCACGTGCACCTGCGCAATATCATAGCCTACGATTTACGAAAATAGTACTATGTTGCTTGTCAACTAGTGATATCATCACAAGAATTGTTGAGGAATATGCAACATCATTTAGACAATTATTTTTGTCATATGTTATAATAAGTTTATTAGACACTATGATCATTTCAGCTGAGCGCTCAGTTGAGTGGCGGCAGACACGAATAGACTATTAACTTAAAGTTTTTGCTCTTAATAAACACAAAAGGCACATCCACTTTAATAAACAAAGAATATTTATTAAACAAACCAGATCAAGAGCAGAAACGAAATAATGTGCATAACTGAAAAATAAAGCATCTTAGGCTCAAAACTAACACACACAGTGGGCACAGCGCAATTTCGCATTAGGCTCCAAATTAAAAAATTAAAAAATAATAAAGTGCCCAAATAATCCAATAAATAATACTAGAAATAATAAATGTCCACTTTGCACAATAATAAAAGGGAACCATAAAAGTATTAGGCTACTATTAGCCAAATTTTAAACAAAGCAGAATAAAGGGCAACAACAAGGTAAGTGCACTCAGAAGAAGAAATACAAAAATTAATGAATCAAATGCCCAAATCCACAAGTATGTCAAATAAATGTGCAAAATTATAAAATGTTATTAATGTCCAAAATGAAATAAAGTGCATAACTGAAAAATAAAGCATAGGCTCAAAAAAAAAGTGGGCACAGCGCAATTGCGTGTTAGGCTACAAAAAATAAAAGGTGCCCAAATCCAATAAATAAATGTGCAAACTTATAAATTTTGATTAATGTCCAAAACGAGCAAATGGCTACTCACAGAGAGTACAGTCAATGTCCACTCCACACTTTTTTGTGTTGTGTGCGAGAAACACAAGCATATCCACGTTCTTTGGAAGGAGACAGCTTCTTGCTTTATTGACAATAAATCCTGCCTTGGAGAAAATGCGTTCAGATGGCGTGGATGTTGCAGGGATACAGAGCAGTCGCTTTGCAACTCGGGCCAGGCTCGGGTATCTGTCTTGGTTTTTTTCCCACCACCCCAATGGTCCGGAGTCGATTTTGGTTCTGTCTTGAAGATAGTTTTTCATTTCTTCTGTCACTGTGCTTCTCCCACCTGATTCTCTAGAAAGCAGATCGTCTTCGTCTTCGCACAACAGCATAGCAATCTCCTTCTCTTTGTCGTTTTTCTGCTTTTTTGACACATGTTGCTCTTCCTCACTTCCAGGTTCACCTTTGCCCGTGACTGTACTGAGTGCACCCAGTCGTTCTGCCAGCTGTGCAACTACTATATAGGCCTCGTCTCGTTTGGCATCATCCAGAAAAGACAGCTGCTTAAAACGAGGGTCTACTACTGCAGCTGTAATGTATACACTGTTAGTCATCATCATTCGGTTTTTAAACTCCCATCTACTGTCAATTTCTTCGACCAGCTTGCTTTTCATTTTTTTGGTAATGGGGCTGTCATCATCCGCGATGGCCAGGTGACGTTTCTTCAAGTTTGCTAGCATGGGTACTGTTGCAGACAGGGACGCGTTCTCGTCTTCAGACAGCAGCTCGGTCAGGG
The DNA here is from genome assembly GCF_014851395.1 of Micropterus salmoides. Lineage (NCBI taxonomy): Eukaryota > Metazoa > Chordata > Actinopteri > Centrarchiformes > Centrarchidae > Micropterus > Micropterus salmoides. The sequence continues at coordinate 18,424 of NW_024040229.1, forward strand.
TTGTCATCGGTTTCAGCACATTTTTAATGTCCTGTATCGCATTCCAGTGTGCTGTGGTAAGGTCCAGTGTACTGCTGTCGCTTTTCTTTGTAAAGTTTGGGTCAGACAGCACTGCGGTAATGGGCCAGCGTTGCTCCAGCAGTCGCTCCAACATTGAAAATGTTGAGTTCCAATGTGTGGTCACATCCTGAATTAATTCATGCTGAGGGACGTTTTGCTGCTCCTGCTTCTGTTTTAGCTCAGTTTTTGCTTTGTGCCCCTTTTTGAAATGTCCCACCAGATGACGTGATGCAGCCACGGCACGACAAATTGGATCTTGTTTGAGTGCAGCGTTAATACAGAGCTGCAAAGTGTGCCCGGCACACCTGACGCCCTGCATCTCTGGCCATTTATGTGATTCCTTTAATGTTTCCACACAGAGTGCCATATTAGCCGCGTTGTCACATACAACAGAAACTCTCTTTGCTTCTTGAATTCCAAAGGTATCAGCAACTTCAGATAGTAGCGCAGCAATGTTTATTCCCGTGTGCGCCTCTTCTATTTGTTTTGTCTCAAGCACAAGACTCTGTGCTTTCCAGTCTCCGTCAAAGAAATGGGCAGTCACTGTCATATAGGACTCCATTCTAAGAGATGTCCACATATCTGTGGTCAAGCTCAGTCCCTCGCTGTGTCGTATTAACTCTGATACTTTCTCTTTGAGTCCCTCATATTTTGCGGTTAGTGCATGCGTGATTGTGTGGCGTGCTGGCACGGTATATCCAGGTTCCAAAACTTTTAACAAGTTCTTGAAACCTTGGCCCTCCACAACAGCAATGGGCCTCATATCCTGAGCAATAACGTTAACAGTTCCTTCCGTTATATTATTTTTCCGTTTGGATGATAAAGGAGGCTTAAAATCCAGCGTGCTCTGGGTGTCTGGGGGATGCCGTCATTATGGATGGATGCGCCTGCATTTATAAAATGATTATTACACTAAAACATTGAAATCAAATTTTGATATGTTCATATAGCCTACTCAAAATACAGACAGGGCAACCTAACGCAGACAAGTTAGCTTACCGCTTTTAGATGGTACGTCATGTTTGTCGTTGAGCTGTGGAAGGCAAACTGTTGGTTGCAAATTTTGCATTGAACCTTTTTCCCGTTGTCAACAAAGTGCTTCCACACTGTCGATGTCTTTGTTGTTGACATGTTAGAAGACGGACTATTAAACACTCTCACAGTTAATTATAGATAAATAATAGGCCTATTTAGCATCAAACCGTCTATAGCCTACTTATCTGTCTCTCTTCTCCTCCGGTGGGTTGGGCTAATCCAAAAAAGTAAAAACAAGGGGGTGTTCTTAAGACAGACTATTACCTGTGAAACAGGGGTGCTCTGAAAACACCCCCATTAGCAATTAGTGGTTTCCACCTGATGAAGCGCGGCAAAACTGATGAAATGAAAACTGATGAAATGAATGCGGCAAAAAATCGACCAATCAGAATTTTGGTCGAACCAGAACGTACCGACCAATTAATCGACTGGGACGTTACAGCTCTAGCGTACTTTCATGACTTGTTACCAGATGTTCGTTACCTTATTGTATTGCATGTGGATGTTATTCATTGCTTGAAAAAACACAGAATGGAAGAATATAACACTATTTATTCGGGCTGAATGATCTTGGAAAATAATCATTTGTGATTTTTTTTTAATTTGTTTTATCAATAATGCGATTTAATATGTGATTTAAAAAAAAAAGCTCTTCATCTTCTGTATTATTCAAAACAGAAATCAATAAAACTTTGTATAGTATGACTAACACAATATTAGATAGATTAAACATACACTGTTCTTTCCTGTGAGCCAGGCCTATATGTTTTGATGAAATTAGGTGATGCACGAATTATTATGAGCAGTGGTGGAGAAGATATATCACATTATAATAATTTCAGAGAAAGATAATTTGAGAGTCAAGTCATGGCGTTAAATAATCTCATATCATCAGGTAGGCCTACCTACAGACGACCGGAAAAATAAAGTTCACCGCAGTGTGTTTTACAGTAAGCGCTCAAAATAAAAATACAAAACCCACAGTTCAACCACCAATTAATGCGTCCTTATCTCTGTTCAAATCTCCTTTTTCTGGATCCCAGCATGTCAGAAAATACTCAGATTGAGGTTCAATACAAAAGTTGGCCAACAAAACTAAAACCAAGTCACGCCTCTCGCGTGTGATAGAAGAGCTTAGTAATTCTCCAGCAACATCGGAGTCGTAGGGTTACTGCATTTCATTTTCATTTGTCTGCCAAAGTGGTGGATGGTCCGACATTTTCACCTGCCACGCCACCACCAACAATTTATCCGCGGGTGGCAGGTGCTAATTATATTCCTTGTTTAACACTTAAGTTTCTGCATTGTCGGGTTCTGTCAAGCTTGTGGCCATTGTATAACAAGTCAAGGTACAGCATAGCGTGCAAAGTTGATACTTCCTTTGCAGACTGCTTTACTCTCGCGTGTCATGTGACCAGAGTGTAATCCAGCCTTTGCAATTAGAAAATCTAATTTTATCATATCGCGATATTATTGCAAATGCAATTAATCGTTTGGCCCTACTATTTGTAAATCTTTGTTTACCTTACGCTTAAAACACATAAAACAACTCATTGGCAGCCTCGTTATGTGAGTGGAGTGTTTGTGTTCGCTTGCACGGCTTCTCTTACCACTGCTACGCAGATGATCCGCAACTCTACCTATCCTTCTCGCCAGGTGATCCCACCGTCTCGGCGCGGATCACACTGTCTCTCGGACATATCTGCATGGATGAAGGCTTGCCACCTTCAACTAAACCTCTCTAAGACTGAACTCTTGGTCATTCCAGCCAAGCAATCTATCCACCATAACATCAAACTAAAAATTGGCTCCTCAACCATCACTCCAACCAGGGTGGTGAGAAACTTGGGTGTCATGATTGATGACCAGCTGTCCTTTTCAGACCATGTTGCTGCTGTCTCTCGGTCGTGCTGCCTTTCTCTATACAACATAAGGAAAATCAGGCCCTACCTCACTCAGTACACCACCCCGCTTCTGGTACAGGCCATGGTTATCTCTCGCATCGGCTATTGCAATGCCCTCCTAGCAGGTCTTCCAGCTTGTGCAGTGAAACCCTTAAAAATGGTTCAGAACGCAGCAGCGCGTCTGGTTTTTGATCAGCCCAAAAGGACTCATGTCACTCCATTACTCAGTGACCTCCACTGGCTCCCCGTGGCCTGCAGAATCAGATTCAAGTCACTAGTGGTTGCATACAGAGTGACTACTGGGTCTGCACCATCTACCCAAACTCCATAATACAAACTTATGTTCCTTCTCTAACTTCAAGAAGCTCTTGAAAACTCATCTCTTCCGAGAACACTTCCTCTGATAACACCTCTAACTCCTAACCTCTAACATGCACTTCCTGTGCTCTTCTTTTTTTATCCCCTACAATTATCTTGTATTGATTGAACTTTTTGTTAACTCTTATTTCCTTTCCTAGGTATCTACCCCATTGATGTGATATTAACTATGAGCTCTTACTAGTATTTATTGCTGCTCTTACTAGTATATATTGTCAGTTGTAGATCTGTATTTGATGCTGTGTTGATGCTTGTATGTTGTTCCTCAAATGTAAGTCGCTTTGGATAAAAGCATCAAATGAGTAAATGTTTAAACACACAAGTTGAATGCATTTGGTTTACGCTCTTTTCAAACCGGGAATCCAAATTAGTACCTGGGTCATCCCGTCTTGCATATGTGTGCATGTTAAATGCTTGGGACCTAATTAAAGCCCTCGCACTTGAAGCGCATTGGGGTGTGCTGCTTGTGTGCTGTGCCGCAGATGGTGCTGCTCTGCCGATGGGGTTCTGAATTGTCACGCACTTCGGACACTGCACAGACTTACACGTCACTTCATGTGTCCCCTATGTGGCGCTAGAAAGCACCCGGTAACTATGTTATTTCCCAGTACGTCAAGTGTGTGTAAATTCAATTTTAATTTGCTCGATGGGTTTCAGACAGAGCTTACTTCATGTTGTCAGTAGGTGCTGCTACGACTATAACTGCATATTGGCATGTGGATGTGTTTAAGTCGGGACTGTTGTCAAGCATGTAAAGTTTTGTGTAGATTTAAGTAGGGATGGGGATCATTAATTTTTATTGATATCAAATCAAAATTGAGACTGCTTAATGATCCGATTCTTTATCGATACCACTATCAATACTTTACTTTATTTGATGACGGTTATTTGGTAAGGCCAGACCCAACGGACATGAGGCAGGGCTGCATGGTATCAGGCCTACCAGACTTTAATATTTTAAATACAGCGAAATGTTGTTTCTACAGCAGCCAAATCACTATATATAAACTCAGTATCTGACATTACAATAGTGAGGGACGTTTAGAAAGAATAAAAACTCAGACATCAGCCTGTATCAGTCCCTCCTCCTCTTTGCTGCTGTTAACTGCCTTTTAGGTAACATTACCTGATGGAAGAAGGAGGAGCGGCTGGTTTGTCTCTGCCAGCAGCTGAGTGTACAACAATGTGCCAAATGTTAAGACTACAGACCAGTCTATGCTCCAGACAGACAGCTTTCTATTTAGCTTGTTTTCAACATTTGGGCTACCCGCCAAGCTAACGTTGCTGTGCTTTTATATAACATACAGGACGACAGACTGAGGACAGAGATGATAAAATGACCCCTTTCTACATGTTTACCTTACAGACAGGTGTATTGATAACACGAAGGTTTTATTGCACTTACAGTAATGAGCATAGCTGTCGCCAACTCGAGTTTGGAGCTAACCTAACTTCACCATCTCATATTCTTTATTTATAATAAAAATCTCCTGCTCAGAACTTCCGCTTCATAACATCATCCTTTTATTGTGACAGACTTAATCTCAGATGTTTAGCGATGTTTGCGGTGTTGCCAAAGTATTTCACTGTCTTTGCACACACATCACACACAGCGTCATTATTACCTTCACAGCTAAAATCCAACCAGACGTGACTGTTTCTACAGTCGGCCAGAGTCACTATTCAATCGCGGAAAATATAAAGGGCTGCAGCGGCTCACTTCAAAGAAGCTCCGTCACAGAGCCGTAGCGTAAGCATGACAGGCGGAAGGAAAAGTAGTTCCTATGAACAGAGTATAATTAGACCATCCTGGGTACCGTAAGATACTTATGATAAAACACACACTCACTCCAAATGACTGAGTTTAGATATCGATCCTTTTATATGAGTATCGATCCTAGAGCAGGAAACGTTGGTATCAGAAATAGATACTTTAGGATCGATCCGCACATCACTAGCAGAGTCTACAGCCTGATGATAAACAGTCCCGGGCCCGTTTAATACCGCGTTTCAGTGCTATCAATAAATAAGTTTTCTTCCAGTCCGGCGTGTTTCAGGTTAAATCAGATTTGACGCTCTAGACATAATGTTACATTATAGGACCCACTGGTCTGGATAGCAGTATCGATAAGCTCAGACTTTCTTGATTTTTGGGTTTTAAGAAATTTTGGAACCGGGTATCGATCCCCATCCCTAGATTTGAGCATGTACTATGAAGTTTTGTTGGCTTCCTGTGTTACGGCGTAGCATGGAATTTTGCTGCCCCGCCATGTATATGCCGTTGAAGAAAAACTTGCACACTTTATAACAAGTGCTGCATTTGATACCATTGACCATCAGATCCTATTGCAGAGACTGGAACATTTCATTGGCATTTAAGGAACCGCTCTAAGCTGGTTTAAGTCCTATTTATCAGATCGATTTCAGTTTGTACATGTTAACGATGAGTCCTCCATGCACGCCAAAGTTAGTCATGGAGATATTGTGTAGTCCCCCCCCCCCCTTCACCCCAACCGGTCGAGGCAGATGGCCGCCCACCCTGAGCCATGGTTCTGCTCGAGGTTTCTGCCTCTTAAAAGGAAGTTTTTCCTTGCCTCTGTCTCCTAGTGCTGCTCTTGATGGGAACTGTTGGGCTTCTGTAAATAGCATCACAGAGTACGGTCTAGACCTGCTCTTTATGAAAAGCACTGTGAGATAACTGTGATTTGGTGCTATATAAATAAAATTGAATTGAACATGACATCATCAATGTTAAGGGTTTTCTGAGGTAGTTTTGAAGTAGATGAACCTGCAAGAAGTGCTTCATAACAGCATAGAAGTAGTTACTTCCACTTTCAGGTGGTGCTATGACTATGAGATGTGTTCAGGGTGGGACGCTTATCAACCATGTAAATTTGGTGCAGATGTGAGCATACTGAAGTTGCAACAACTTCCTGTTTCATGGCAAATCATCGATTTTGGACTCCACACTCCACATGCCGTTCCACGAAAATTCAGTTTGTTCAACTTTTAATCTTCATTGTATAATTTGGTGCAGATTTAATCATGTACAGTCAAGTTACACCAACTTCCTCTGTCATGGCAAAGCATGGAACCTTGATGCCACGCCGTTAATGCAAAATCACAAGTTTTACAACATGGCTTCATCAATGTGTTAAGGGTTTTCTGGGACAGTTTTGAAGTTGATATGGCCAACCTGCTAGGAGTAGTACATTACAGCGTAAAACAAGCCATTACCTGTTGCCAGCAGGTGGCGCTATGACTTTGAGTTAATATTGGCATATGGGTCTTTTCGGGACGGGACAGGGTGATTGTCAGGGTTCACTCAAAGAGACTTTTTTACAACTACAAGATACAAGATAGTATCTCATGGCCTAAAGATAAGTGTTTAATGGAGCAGCTTTTCTCCACAAAGCAGAGAGTGCACAATCCCTGCTCCAGCTACCACCTACTTAAAGCACTTCTCGGGTGATAACTATGGATAGAGACTATTTAATTTACTTTTATATAAACTTAGGGGTGAGTAATGCTATGGCATAATTTGCTGTGCATATAAATAAATGTATGTTGTTTCATTTTTATAGTGTTACTATATTTGAATAAATGTTTAATTATCTGTAAAGTTATGTGTGTGACACGAGCAAGGTGCTAACTATGGTGGAGCTTGGCTCCTCTTAATAAGACAGGAGCTCCCCTAACCATAATTTGTGACATTTTGGGGGGTCTCTAAACTTTTGACATTATGCTATTTTTGCCATTCATTTCTATTTTTCTGTATCACAGATGATGCTTAAAATCAGGAATTTCTGGCTTTATCCAGCCAAAGAGAGTGATCAGCGGCCTCCTGTCCCTCGCACTGTCCACTCAGCACAGCGTTGTGCTCCTTCTCTGGTCGACCTACTATAGGTTGTGTTACTAGTCCGGTGTGCTGCAACGTTCGATGATCATTCCCTTTGGCTGGATGAAGCCAGACCACCTGATTTTAGGCATAATTCATGATGATACAGAAAAATAGAAATGAATGGCTGCAGTACCACTGCAGCTAGAGGCTCTCGGCAGCGCCACGAAACTTTCTAAATTCTTTCATCCCTCAGAGAAAATGAAGATCTAGTCAAAACTGTAGCAAAACGGCTTTAATAATAGTATAAACCATGCCTGATAATTTCACATTTAGCACTGTGCCTGTTTTTGCAGCTATGTATGTTTACTTACAGCAAGAGTCAGATGCACAAAAGGAATTTAAATTGAACTGCAGTTAAAAAGCTATGGTATGGTATGTGCTGTCATCCAAGATGTGTGCACCCAGTCAGGCAAGAGAGCTTTAGCTCTTGCGCTTGTGCCAGATATTAATTGTTGTGGAAATTATATTCCTGGTGAGGGGCTGAGCAAATAATTGAGTTACAACAAACCGTTGTCTTTGAAGAATTTATTTAACAAAAGAGAATAAACAGAGAAGTACTACAACACAAATCAGCTGGACCAGAAGTTCTGTCTACTAAGACAGTCACTAACGTCTGGCCATGAGCAAAGGG